>NC_054379.1:160454916-160754916 GCF_017654675.1 Xenopus laevis
GGTACAGGTCGGGTGAAGGTCCAACAACAGCGACATTTTGCAGGTTAGGCTTGGGAGTGGGTTAAGGTTTTGCAGGTTAGAGTCGGGTGTGAGTTGAGTTTTGAAGCATTTTGAAAATCTGATCCCTGTATTTAGAGTCAATAATGCTAAAATAGAATGACCATATCTTTTTAAATAATAAAAAAATTCACCCACTTTCTATTCATTTTGTGATTTTGAGAATCACATATATCCCTTAGGAATGAATAGAAAGTCGGTGAATTTTTCTGTGGTGAGCTCTAGTCTCACATTTTGATAAATCTTCCCCTTAGCGATGATGGCCTCCTGCCAACTCAGTCGGTCAAGGTAAGATATGGTGTCAGCTAAAGAAGTAACTTTTTAATTAACATTTTTTTAACCAAAAAGAGAACAAAGCTTGGATTCAACCATCAATAAAGTCAATTTGTAGTTTATGTTTTTGAGCTAGGGAGTCTGATAATTTGCTTAGTGATACCTTATCTTTATTAAGATGTTATAAGGCAAAACTTGGAGAAAGTTTTATTGGTATTGTTGCGGAAATTCAGGAACTGCAGAACAGTTGAGGTAAATGATAAAGTTTGTTTGACATGAGCTCCGTGAATTCTGAACTCACAAAGAGTCAAAACCCAGAACAAAGGAGTCACAGAGGTTTATAGACTTGGGAATTTGTGATATGAGAGAATATACATGAGTAAAAGGAAGATACTGGTGGAAGAGCAAAGAGATATCTCTTCACATCACATAAAAACAAATAACTGCTCTTAGAGCCAAAAAAGTCGCTCTGCCTCAAGGCCACGGTACTATTGACCAAGCCCAGCCAGACAACAGAATCCATCCAAGGCAGAGGGGCTCCCAGGTATTCTCTCTCAATATTTTAAGCTTAGGAATAAAGAAACTCTCCACCTCCAAAACTGTCTAATTTTTGGAAAAGCCCAAAGATAAGGAAATAGGTTTATTTAATCTTTAGCGCATTTAGGGCAACACAATTTCATTACAGAGGCCTTATTTTTTTTTTTTTTAAAGTTTTTATTTTTGCATTTTAGATTAACACAAAACAGCGAATTAAAGAGAAGAAAGCAGGAAAAGAAAGAAGGAAGAAGAAGTGGAGCAGGGAGAGGAGAAGGATGTTCATACAGTTATACATGAGGCCTTATTTTTAACAAACATTTTTTCTGCATCCTGAGTTAGTTGAAAATGTTGACATCTCCAGTTTTCAATGTGAATCCATTTATTATAATCATGTAGAGACCTAACCAGTTGAGAAGGGGACAGATTTATCAAGGTTCTAGGGAATTTTCAAAGTAAAAAAATTCGAAATTGGAAATAATTTTTTGGATACTTAGACCATCGAATAGAATACTACAACTTCAAATTCGAATTCGTTTTGAAGTAAAATAGGTTGAATATTTGACCATTCGATAATCGAAGTACTGTCTCTTTAAAAAAAACTTCGACATCAATACTTTGCCAAATTAAACCTTGCCGAAGTGCTATGTTAGCCTATGGGGGCCTTCTACAGCATTTTTTTTTTTGAAGTCAAAGTAAAATCGTACGATCGTACGATAAAATCATTGGAATCGTTCGATTTGAAGGATTTAATCGTTCAATCGAACGATTTTACTTCTTCCGCAGAATACCCAAGTTCTATGAAAAAGTTAAAATCCGATATTCGAATTCGAAATATTTCAATTTGATGGTCGAATTTCGAAGTGTTTTTTACTTCGAAATTCGACCCTTGATAAATCTGCCCCCATATGTTGTAAACAGTCCATTTAGAAGAAGCGACATCTAATGAATGATGAATGATGAAAGGGACCTGTTATCCAGAATACTTGGGACCTGGAATTTTCTAGATAATGGATATTTCCGTAATTTGGATCTTCATACCTTAAGGCTACTAGGAAATCATATAAATATTAAACAAACCCAATAGGCTGGTTTTGTCTCCAATAAAGATTAATTATATCTCAGTTGGGATCAAGTACATGCTGCTGTTTTATTATTACACAGAAAAAGGAAATCATTCTTAAAAATTTAGATTATTTGGATAAAAAAGAGTCCATGGGAGATGGCATTTCTGTAATTTGGAGCTTTCTGGATAATCGGTTTCCACATAATGGATCATATACCTGTATTAAAAAATCTACTGTATCTATTTTAATAACAGTTGGATGTTCCATTGGTCTGAAAATCTTGATGATAGACCACATCTACTTGCCATATAATGATATTTGTCTTGTTCAAGTAACTTAAATGTCTCTTTAAGCTCATCCCTGGAAAGTAAAGACCCATCAACCAAGTTTAATATATGTTAAATATAAGAGGTTTTTCCCCAGATGACAAGCAGAAGGTAGGGCACTTTAGCCAATCCGAGGCCTTCAGTAATAGTTGGTGTAACTGGTATAAAGGGGTTTAAGAAGAATCAAATCCAAGTAAATAAGTGTTTCCAAACAGAAATGATGTATACTCATATAGGCTTGTTTTCCATTGGGTAGATTATGACATCTAATGGTTGTTAAAGTGCATTGCATATCTGCAGTACAGGTGGAACCCACATGAGAACATTATCACTCAACACAAACGTTGCCCGTGCTAAGAACATACACAAGACAGCAGTGCAATAAGGCAATTTTCTAACCAGGCACTCAAATCAACAGACTTCATCAACAGGGGCTACAACCCCATGATTGTAGCTCAAAATACCAATTCCAGACACATTAGAGGAATACAACATCCATGGTCACTACAACTGTTATTCTTCCAATGTGGTGTACTTAATAAAATGCACTAAATGCATAACAGGGGGACTATATATATAGGAGAGACTGGGCAAAGTCTGACAAAGAGAAATACACACCACCGATTAACTGTAACCAATAAAAAATTGGACACACCAATAGGAAATCATTTCAATAGCCCTCATCACTCCATAAAAGGATTTAAGAATTCTGGTTCTTAAGGGCAATTTTAAAACAGATAATGAAAGAAAAGTGTGGGAATACAAATTAATGGAAACTTTCAATTCTCTAAAGAAGGGACTAAACCTGGGCCTTGGATTTATGGCTAATTATGTGGACTAAGAAAGGACTGCACCAGGTCAGAAATACCAACATGTCTGGATATGGACTAAGAGATCATATGGAATTCCTTTGATTCTACACTCCAATAATTCAGCCCTAATTTATACTCAGCCTCTTTGACCCACATTATCTTGTACCTTATCTGCTTGTCTCTTGCAGATCCCCTCGTAAATGACTTTGACACCTCACACACAGATTGATATTCCTTTTTGTTGGTCATTTGACCTATGAGCTGAATGTTGTATATATACCAGAGAACACCACAGCTTCATTGTAATCAGCTTGAAAAAGAAACTAAAATGTTCTGAAAGCTTGCTATGATTATATTAGTTAGCCAATAAAGGGATCACCTTTATACACCACTTTTGTTATTTTTTTATTTCAAAAGGGTTGTCCTGTAACTCACTCTTGCTTAATAGGCACATGGAGATTCAGTCCCATGGTTTGCCTTTATTAAATCCCAGTAGAGCTTATGGAATACTCCACTGGTGTGCACACTGAGATGGACTTGGAACACCACTATCCCACTTCATGGTTCTGTCTGGACACATGTAGGTAGCCGTTTTTATGTGCTCCGTAAGCTTTTGGGCATCACTGTTTGCAGGGTTCTGAAGGAATCCATAGAGTTAGTAATTCCCTACCCTTCCTATTTCCCTAGATGCAGGGCAAACATCCATGTATCTAACTTATATAATTTACATATTTGTATCCTTGGCCCTAAGCCTTATGGCTACTCACTGTCATAATGTAATATAGTGTTTGGCAAGTGGTGGAACTTGCTCTATCAACAAGGCCAGGTAAAGTGTGGTCCACTAGAGGGACCATTTCTCTCGTGAAGTCAGGCAGCAGGGACCCTGTGACTGAGGTGTAAGTTTTAGTACCCTCCCTTTGGCTTTAATCTCCTACATTTCCTTATCTCTTTCTCTTCCTAGTTGCTGGGCAGATGGCCATGTCTCTAGTTACCTAATTTACATATTTCTATCATTGGCCCATAGCCTCATGACCATTTCCTGCCACACTTTAATATAGTGTTTCTTTCAATTTGGCCTTCAGTTGTTGACCCAGCTGGATGTGCTCCATGGTGCCTGGGATCAACAAGACCCCAGTAAAGCTGTGCTGTCTTAGAGGGACACAACGTCTAGTGAAAGTCAAAGAACGAGGCTTAGCCAATGACAGGTTAATTATTGCCATAGCACTTTCTAGGAAAGTGGAATAGTAAGATTAGATAAAATGAGCAGCCTGTGCTCCAAGGATTTATATCAGGGAGTCATTCTATCCTAGATTCTGACGTAAAGTGAAGGGACTGCTTTTTTTAAGAGGGGTTCAGACGTAGTCTTCTCCCTGATCCATTTCACTGTATGGGATCCAGACCACATGGGACATTTACAACCTTAAGGTATACCTTAAACTACCCAAAGCTATTTCCACATGGTGTCACATTGTGCCGACTATGTTACAACTGTCCTGACACTTATAATCTTATGCTGCACCTTTGTGCATTTGTGAGTACTGCAAGAACCTCATTGTGTCCTTATTTTATTTTCAAGCACAGTAGACTAAATGAATTGCAGTTCAACTACACATCCTCTTCATCATACCTTTCACATAGCAAAGGCCCAGCCTTGTGTTTTAGAGTCCAGTGTAACCTGTGCTCTATTGTTTTAGCAGGACATAACCTATTATAGTCCAAGATTAGGGATGTAGCGAACTGTTCGCCGGCGAACTAGTTCGCGCGAACTTCGACTGTTCGCGTCCGCCGAATGTTCGCGAACGTCGCGCGATGTTCGCCAATAGGCGTTCGCGTCAAAAATCGATCGACCATTCGACCATTCGATCGCTAAAATCGAAGGATTTTCGTTCGTATCGAACGATCGAAGCCATTGGATTGAATGAAATCATTCGATCGAATGGCTTCGATCGTTCGATTCGAACGAAAATCCTTCGATCGAACGATTAAAATCCTTCGATCGTTCGAATCGAACGATTTTAGGATGTTCGAAGTTCGCGAACAGTTCGCGAACTGTTCGCATTTTTTGCCGGTGTTCGCGAACATCAAATCGGCGGTTCGCTACATCCCTATCCAAGATAGCATTACAGAGGCTTTAGTCAGATACAGGATAGTTTATGATACTTTCCCCCATCGTATGCGAACGGACTTCACACTTTTCTATAGTTAAGAAGTTAAAGAAGATAGTAAAGAAATCTCCCTTCTCGGTCACTTTCGGCAGGTGGGGCAGCCAGGGGTCCAGGTTAGGGATGTCGTGGACTGTTCGCCGGCGAACTTGTTCGCGCGAACATCGGCTGTTCGCGTCCGCCGCAAGTTCGCGAACGTCGCGCGACGTTCGCCATTTTGGGTTCGCCTTACCTGGCGCTTTTTTTTGACCTCTCACCCCAGACCAGCAGATACATGGCAGCCAATCAGGAAGCTCTCCCTCCTGGACCACCCCCACACCCCCTGGACCACTCCCCTTCCATATATAAACTGAAGCCCTGCAGCGTTTTTTCATTCTGCCTGTGTGTGCTTGGAAGAGCTAGTGTAGGGAGAGAGCTGCTAGTGATTTCACTGATTTGAGGGACAGTTGATAGTAAGTTTGCTGGCTAGTAATCTACTTGATACTGCTCTGTATTGGAGGGACAGAAGTCTGCAGGGATTTGAGGGACATTTTAGGGTAGCTTTGCTGGCTAGTAATCTACCTTCTACTGCAGTGCTCTGTATGTAGCTGCCTGCTGTGGGCACTGATCTCTTCTGATCTCATCTGCTGACTGCTGTAATAACCCAATAGTCCTTGTAAGGACTGCTTTTATTTTCTTTTTTGTTGTTTTACTTTGCTACTTTAACAGCCAAGTGCTATTAGTCTAGCAGTGTTAGGGAGTGGGACTGGTGTGCTACTGTGCTGCTCCTAGTAGTTCAGCAGCACCAACCCGAGAATATTTTTTTTTTTAATATACATATAATTTTTTTTTTTTATTTTACTTATCTTACTGTTCTTTAAGGTGTCCAGTGCTGTTTGCTGTTCTTCATAGTAGTGCACCAATAGTAGTGCACTTGCAGGCATTATTTGCCCAGTGGCCATCTAGCTGTGTGAGCTTGTTCACATTCTGTCTAAATATCAATAATAATACCGTCTCCAGAAACACCACCTGAGTGACGTTTTTCAAGCAGCAATAATATATTCCGTATCCACCACTGCTGTAGTGTATACGTTGACCTTGTAGGCATTATTTGCCCAGTGTGTTCTTCATTTTCAAACCACTGCCACTTAGCTGTGTGAGCTTGTTCACATTCTGTCTAAATATCAATAATAATACCGTCTCCAGAAACACCACCTGAGTGACGTTTTTCAAGCAGCAATAATATATTCCGTATCCACCACTGCTGTAGTGTATACGTTGACCTTGTAGGCATTATTTGCCCAGTGTGTTCTTCATTTTCAAACCACTGCCACTTAGCTGTGTGAGCTTGTTCACATTCTGTCTAAATATCAATAATAATACCGTCTCCAGAAACACCACCTGAGTGACGTTTTTCAAGCAGCAATAATATATTCCGTATCCACCACTGCTGTAGTGTATACGTTGACCTTGTAGGCATTATTTGCCCAGTGTGTTCTTCATTTTCAAACCACTGCCACTTAGCTGTGTGAGCTTTTTCACATTCTGTCTAAATATCAATAATAATACCGTCTCCAGAAACACCACCTGAGTGACGTTTTTCAAGCAGCAATAATATATTCCGTATCCACCACTGCTGTAGTGTATACGTTGACCTTGTAGGCATTATTTGCCCAGTGTGTTCTTCATTTTCAAACCACTGCCATCTAGCTCTGTGAGCTTGTTCACATTCTGTCTAAATATCAATAATAATACCGTCTCCAGAAACACCACCCGAGTGACGTTTTTCAGGCAGCAATAATATATTCCGTATCCACTGCTGTAGTAGTGTATACGTTGACCTTGTAGGCCTTGTTTGCCCAGTGTGTTCTTCTTCTTCTTCATTTTCAAACAACTCCCATCTAGCTGTGTGAGCTTGTTCACATTTTGTCTAAATATCAATAATAATACCGTCTCTAGAAACACCACCCGAGTGACGTTTTTCAGGCAGCAATAATATATTCCGTATCCACTGCTGTAGTAGTGTATACATTGACCTTGTAGGCCTTGTTTGCCCAGTGTGTTCTTCTTCTTCTTCATTTTCAAACAACTCCCATCTAGCTGTGTGAGCTTGTTCACATTTTGTCTAAATATCAATAATAATACCGTCTCTAGAAACACCACCCGAGTGACGTTTTTCAGGCAGCAATAATATATTCCGTATCCACTGCTGTAGTAGTGTATACGTTGACCTTGTAGGCCTTGTTTGCCCAGTGTGTTCTTCTTCTTCTTCATTTTCAAACAACTCCCATCTAGCTCTGTGAGCTTGTTCACATTCTGTCTAAATATCAATAATAATACCGTCTCCAGAAACAGCACCTGAGTTGCCCAGTTTTAAAAAGGCAATGACCCTGAACTCCCAAAATGCTGAAGAGGTAGTTGACTGGCTTACACAGCACACCCCATCCTCTACCGTTTCTAACTTTACCACAACATCCTCATCCTCCACTGCTATGGGCACCCCACGTAACACTTCCTCCACCACCGGCGCCCCTTCTTCACTGGAGTCAGAGGAGTTATTTTCACATGAGTTTCTTGAACTGAGTGATGCGCAACCATTATTGGCAGAAGAAGATGAAGGAGATGAGGACGTTACACCAGATTTAATTCTGGCAGAGAACACAACAGAGATGGACATAATGAGTGATGACGAGGAGGTCCCCGCTGCTGCTTCCTTCTGTGAGCTGTTAGAAGAAATTGATGCATCTGAGGAGAATGATGATGAGGAGATTGATGTTTTGTGGGTGCCCAGTAGAAGAGAGCAAGAGGAGGATAGTTCAGATGGAGAGACGGAGAGTCAGAGAGGCAGGAGGAGAATAAGACTTAGAAGAAGCAGGGAGGACAGCTCGCAGGGAACAGTAGGGCAACAACATGTATCGGCACCTGTGGTCAGCCGGCCAACGCACCCGCCATTGCCGCCAACGCCGCCGACTTCTACTTTTACCCCCAGATTGCCAGCCTCAAAAAGGTCAGCAGTGTGGGATTTTTTTAATGTGTGCCTCTGACAAAAGCGTTGTAATTTGCAATGAGTGCAGTCAGAAACTGAGTCTTGGGAAGCCCAACAGCCACATAGGTACAACTTCTATGCGAAGGCACATGAACGGCAAGCACAAAGCACTTTGGGAGCAACACCTCAAAGGCAACAGGCAAACTAAAAGCCACCCTCCTTCTGGTCCAGCATCTTACTGCTCTACCTCTGCTGTCCTTGACCCGTCTGAACCACCCTACACTCCGCCTTCCACCTTGACCACCAGTTCCCATTCCCAGTCATCTGCCCCCAGCCAAGTTTCTGTGAGGGCCATGTTTGAGCGTAAGAAGCCAATGTCTGCGAGTCACCCCCTTGCCCGGCGTCTGACAGCTGGCTTGTCTGCACTCTTAGCCCGCCAGCTTTTACCATACCAGCTGGTGGACTCTGAGGCCTTCTGCAAATTTGTAGCAATTGGGACACCGCAGTGGAAGGTACCCAGCCGCAATTTTTTTTCAAAAAAGGGAATACCACACCTGTACCACCATGTGCAGAGCCAAGTCACCGCATCTCTGTCACTTAGTGTTGGGCCAAAGGTCCATATGACTACTGACGCATGGTCCTCCAAGCATGGTCAGGGCAGGTATGTCACCTACACTGCCCACTGGGTGAACTTGGTCATGGCTGGGAAGCAGGAAATGTGTGGCTCAACAACGACAGTGGAGTTGGTGTCACTGCCACGGATTGCACGCGGTTCTGCCACCACCTCTACTCCTCCTTCGCTCTCTACCTCGTCTTCTTCCTCTTCTTCGTCCTCTGCTGCTGGGTCCTCCTCCTCCTCCACACCTGTGCACCCCCAGCTCCCCCTAGGCTATTCGACGTGCCAGGTATGCCGTTGTCATGCTGTCTTGGGGATGACGTGCCTGGAAAGCAAAAACCATACCGGATCTGTACTCCTGTCATCTCTGCAGTCACAGGCCGATCGGTGGCTGACCCCACACGAACTGAAGATCGGAAAAGTGGTGTGTGACAATGGAAGCAATCTGTTGGCAGCACTGAGACTGGGCAATTTAACACATGTGCCCTGCATGGCACATGTTCTGAATTTAATAGTACAACGTTTTGTCTCAAAGTACCCAGGATTCCAGGACGTTCTCAGGCAGTCCAGGAAGGTGTCGGCCCATTTCAGACATTCCTATACAGCCATGGCACGCCTTGCTGACATTCAGCAGCGGTACAACATGCCAGTCAGGCGTTTGATTTGCGACAGCCAGACTCGCTGGAATTCAACGCTCCTCATGTTGGAACGTCTGCTGCAACAACAAAGAGCCGTCAACGAATACCTGTTTGAACTGGGTGGTAGGACTGGATCTGCAGAGCTGGGGATTTTTTCCCCCGTTACTGGGTGCTTATGCGCGATGCCTGCAGGCTCATGCGCCCTTTTGAAGAGGTTACAAATATGGTCAGTCGCACCGAAGGCACCATCAGCGACCTAATACCCTTTGCTTTCTTCCTGGAGCGTGCCGTGCGACGAGTGACAGATGAGGCTGTAGACCAGCGTGACGAGGAGCAGGAAGCGCACAATTTCTGGTCGGAATCACCAGAACGAACCCAGGCACCTGCTGCAACGCAGGGAGAGGTGTCAGAAGTGGAGTCAGAGGAGGAAGGTGGCTTTGTGGAGGAGGAGGACCAACAGGAGCAGGCTTCCCAGGGGGCTGGTGGTGACCTTTTGGGGACCCCTGGTCTTGTACGTGGCTGGGGGGAGGAGACCGTGGATGATGCAGTCCTTGATAACGAGGAAGCGGAGATGGATACCTCTGCATCCAACCTTGTGAGAATGGGGTCTTTCATGCTGTCATGCCTGTTGAAGGACCCCCGTATCAAGAGGCTTAAGGAGAAGGACCTGTACTGGGTCGCGACTCTACTAGACCCTCGGTACAAGCATAAAGTGGCAGAAATGTTACCAACATACCACAAGTCTGAAAGGATGCTGCATTTACAAACCAGCCTGCAAAACATGTTGTACAATGCTTTTAAGGGTGATGTCACTTCAGGAACTCATCAACATTCCAGGGGCAGAGGTGCCAGTAATCCTGCCACGAGCGCACCTGCAAGGACAAAGCACTTTGGCCACTCTGTAACGTCAGACATGCAAATGTTTTTCAGCCCAAGGCAGCGGCAGAACCCTTCGGGATCCACCCTCAAAGAACGCCTCGACCGGCAGGTAGCGGACTACCTGGCATTAACTGCAGATATCGACACTCTGAGGAGCGATGAACCCCTGGACTACTGGGTGCGCAGGCTTGATCTGTGGCCAGAGCTGTCACAATTTGCCATGAACCTCTTGTCTTGCCCCGCCTCAAGTGTCCTCTCAGAAAGGACCTTCAGTGCAGCAGGAGGGATTGTAACTGAGAAGAGAACTCGCCTAGGTCACAAAAGTGTGGATTACCTGACCTTTATTAAAATGAATGAGGGGTGGATCTCAGAGGGTTACTGCACGCCGGAAGACTTGTTCTGAGTTTCTGATTCTGACTCCCCATGCAGCTGTCCTTCTCTGCACGCCTCATGACTCCACATACAGCTGTCCTTTAGCGTCCTCCTCCCTCCACCACCGTTACAAACTAGGGTGCAAACCCTACTGGTTTAATTTGAATCCAGGTAAATCCTGAGTTTTTCTGGCCTCTGTGCTTCAGTGGCTGCGACCAAAAAAAACAGAATATTTTCAGCATTTATATGGCATATTTTTTCTGGCCTCTGTGCTTCAGTGGCTGCGACCAAAAAAAACAGAATATTTTCAGCATTTATATGGCATATTTTTCCTGGCCTCTGTGCTTCAGTGGCTGCGACCAAAAAAATTGAATATTTTCAGCATTTATATGGCATATTTTTTCTGGCCTCTGTGCTTCAGTGGCTGCGACTAAAAAAAACAAAATATTTTCAGCATTTATATGGCATATTTTTCCTGGCCTCTGTGCTTCAGTGGCTGCGACCAAAAAAATTGAATATTTTCAGCATTTATATGGCATATTTTTTCTGGCCTCTGTGCTTCAGTGGCTGCGACTAAAAAAAACAGAATATTTTCAGCATTTATATGGCATATTTTTCCTGGCCTCTGTGCTTCAGTGGCTGCGACCAAAAAAATTTAATATTTTCAGCATTTATATGGCATATTTTTTCTGGCCTCTGTGCTTCAGTGGCTGCGACAAAAATAAATGAATATTTTCAGCATTTATATGGCATATTTTTTCTGGCCTCTGTGCTTCAGTGGCTGTGACAAAAAAATGAATATTTTCAGCATTTATATGGCATATTTTTTCTGGCCTCTGTGCTTCAGTGGCTGCGACTAAAAAAAACAGAATATTTTCAGCATTTATATGGCATATTTTTCCTGGCCTCTGTGCTTCAGTGGCTGCGACCAAAAAAACTGAATATTTTCAGCATTTATATGGCATATTTTTCCTGGCCTCTGTGCTTCAGTGGCTGCGACCAAAAAAATTTATATTGTTAGCATTTATATGGCATATTTTTCCTGGCCTCTGTGCTGCAGTGGCTGCGACAAAAAAAAAATTTATATTGTTTGCATTTATATGGCATATTTTTTCTGGCCTCTGTGCTGCAGTGGCTGCGACCAAAAAAAAACAGAATATTTTCAGCATTTATATGGCATATTTTTTTCTGGCCTCTGTGCTTCAGTGTCTGCGACAAAAAAAATTTATATTGTTAGCATTTATATGGCATATTTTTCCTGGCCTCTGTGCTGCAGTGGCTGCGACAAAAAAAAAATTAATATTGTTTGCATTTATATGGCATATTTTTTCTGGCCTCTGTGCTGCAGTGGCTGCCACAAAAAAAAATTTATATTTTCAGCATTTATATGGCATATTGTTTCTGGACTTCTGGTATAGTGGCTGCGACAAAAAAAACATAATTTTTCAGGAAAGTACACATGCCTAATTTTTCAGGGTTCTGCAACAGTGGCAAAATCGCATCTTTTATGGTCACCGCAGGTGATCAATAAAGTAGACCAAAACTGGGCCCACACTGCAGAATCAGTGTTTTTTGGTTCGCTTCACTGTACATTGAATTACCTCTGCCTGACCGTGCACGTGCGCACAAGCACGGTGACTGCTAAACACACCACTACAGAAATATTGCCACCAACAGGACGAACATCCTGGAGGTGACAAGCAACTAGTAATTAAAAACTATTATTTGCTCACTTGACGGTATCATTCATTAAAGCTCTTTGCGTCTTTTTGCGTTGCAGTAAGCACCGCGTTTCGTCTTTGCGTGTGAACAGGCTGTAACTTTTACACGACTTGATTGGCATGTAGACGCCGGACGTTTTAAAGCATTTTATTACACAGGTTTAGAAATGTAGTGTGATTTCTGCCCTTTACAGCACAAAACGCAGCGCTGTGTCAACAATGGATTTTTCAGATACATTTTTGCCCTTGATCCCCCTCTGGCATGCCACTGTCCAGGTCGTTGCACCCTTTAAACAACTTTAAAATCATTTTTCTGGCCAGAAATGTCTTTTCTAGCTTTTAAAATTCGCCTTCCCATTGAAGTCTATGGGGTTCGCGACGTTCGCGAACCGTTCGCATTTTTGAAGCAAGTTCGCGAATATGTTCGCGAACTTTTTTTCCGACGTTCGCTACATCCCTAGTCCAGGTGTGTGTCAGGTTTATACAAACATTTTCTTGCAGAACAGACAGACTCAGGCTATATTTTCTCCTGATCCATTTCTGCAGTAGGGGATCCGGACCACATGAGGCATGAAACCCAAGAAGATGAAACTTATCTTCCCCGAGCTGTTTTCATATGGTGTCACAAAAAAGCTTTCCCTGCCTTGGCTGTACTCATATTATTTCTGCACTAACTCGAATGATTTGTAATTATATAAGCCCTGTGGAGCTTTAATAGAATAAAGCTTGTTGTTATTGGTTTTATACAAGAACCTCCTGACATTCTGAGCCAAAGCATTCTACAGTTAGAAATATCCACTGATCTAGATCTTATTATTCAATAGGATAACAGCAAGTGAAACATGGAGACATAAAAGGAAAACATAAGGCACAAGTATCTAACCTTTTATTTCTGATTTGATCACATACTATAGTATCAAGTTCTGGCTTTATTGATGTATCCAACACAAGCTCTGTTAATTTAATTAGGAAAATGGTGGGGTTGCATTTGCCAGGTACCTCAAGTAAGCCTGCTTCATTTGCAGGTCTCACTGTTCATAATAGGGGAACAAAATAACAAAAAAGCAAAATTCAAATAGACTTGATCTATGTTAATGGAATTTTGCAATTTAGTTATGAGCGCCGCACAATGCAGAGCTTTTGTGGAAGTGGAGGGCTTGTTAAACCAACAGCGGGCTTGACTTCAAAGTTTAGGTTTCCAGGAGGTGCGTGAAAAGAGAACTTCTGCATGAGGCTTGTAAAGAATATGAACACTTCCATTTTGGCAAGTGTTTCTCCAATACAGACCCGTTTACCTGTAAATAAATAGCATTGCCATAATGAGAAACACATAATGCATTTAATTCCGTGATGACTATGGTCCACGGTAACCAGAAGTGGGTAAAATAATATTATTCACCCAAAAGACTCTGGAATGTTGGTGAAAAGGTGAAACTGTATCAAGTAATTGCTCAACCTAAGTTAATGTTAATTCCTACTTTGGACAATAGCTGGCACCAAGCCCTAAACTGCATTCTATCAAATCTGTAATATCTTGATATAGACGTAAGCACTCTTGTTAAAAATGTGAACAATTATGCAGAACAATTCTGAACAAATTTCAAGAATGCCAGGAAAATGTAGATAAGGGGCCGCTTCACTAACTTCGAGTGAAGGATTCGAAGTTAAAAAACTTTGAATTTCGAAGTATTTTTTGGGCTACTTCGACCATCGAATGGGCTAGTTCGACCTTCGACTACGACTTCGAATCGAAGGATTCGAACTAAAAATCGTTCGACTATTCGACCATTCGATAGTCGAAGTACTGTCTCTTTAAAAAATACTTCGACCCCCTAGTTCGCCATCTAAAAGCTACAGAAGTCAATGTTAGCCTATGGGGAAGGTCCCCATAGGCTTGGCTAACTTTTTTTGATCGAAGGATATTCCTTCGGTCGTTGGATTTAAATCCTTCGAATCGTTTGATTCGAAGGATTTAATCGTTCGATCGAAGGAATTATCCTTCGATTGTTCGATCGAACTATCTGCGCTAAATCCTTCGACTTCGATATTCGAAGTCGAAGGATTTCAATTCCTAGTCGAATATTGAGGGTTAATTAACCCTCGATATTCGACCCTTAGTGAATTGGCCCCTAAATGTAATAAAATTCAAAACTGCTCAGAAAATAGTAGAAATCCCAAGTTGGCCTTTGATATATCCCATAATCTTTTTTTAAATCCCTTGCATTTAGGTACCAGAGTTCATTGCAATATAAATACCTGCTGAGAAGGGCAAAAAGGCTGGTTGCATGACAAATTTCCCTTCTGAATCCAAGAAATGCTCTGGATAAAATTCTTCTGCTCTTTCAAACTGTGTTTTGTCAAAGAGGACAGACTCAAGTAGAGGGACAACATAGGTACCCTGCAAACAAGAGCACCATTATTTCACATTCCTAGTAGATCAAATGTGTGCCACCATATTGTTTCTATATTTTATTTATACAGTTTTTGCAAAAATGCTGGAATTTCGCTGAATCCTTAATTTGATGTTTACCCAATTACAGATTTTCCCAGAAAGATTTCCCAGAACAATTTAAGAGTGTTTTGTTTCCCTTTCTAATTTTGATTTAACTGCGACGGCCTAGATTTAAAAATGTTTATTCCAACCATATTCACTGAATCACTGCACACTTGTGAATTACCTTTGGCAAATGATAACCCTTGAAGTTAATATCCCTGCCGGTTGCATGTGGTAAATTCATTGGCACCACATTGGCAACCCTGTGTGTTTCATGAATGACAGCGTTGGTATAGGGCATGCTTTTGCGATGGTGAAATTGTGGCTGAGATGATCCAATCACTCGATCGATTTCTTCATGAACACGTTCTGAAATGTAGGTTATTACAGTTTTTAATATTATAATGTTTATATAGATGGAAAAAGGCCCTCCGTTGTCTTGGAAGCTGCAATGCATATTTGCAAATTTAGCCAGAAAAGATATTAAGGGTCGTTCTATAAAGCCCTAGTTGAAGGAGCACCAAGGTGCACAAAATCACATTACTTATTGCTCATGTAATGAACACTTGTATCCCTGGAATTTTCTTAACACCACAAGCTTCTCTGGCTTTACCTACAGTAGCATGTGCCATTTAAAAATAACCTAGACCATCAGGTATTTGGTGCAGGTATAATAATTAACCAACTCAATTAACGATGGTTATCTTTTGTGTTTTCCCCAAATATCTTATGTGTGAGAGAGAAATACCAACTTCTTACTTTGGATATGAGGATTTTTCACCATAAATGATAGTGCCCAACGGAGAGAGGCGATTGTTGTGTCTGTTCCAGCAGAAAATAAAGTTACCAGGACACTCAGAAGGTTCTTTTCGTGAAAATAAGACTTAGGATTCTCTTTTTCCTTATAAAAAAAGAAGCATGGAGAAAGTATCAATTATACAACAGACATACTCTAGGTGCAATTATCAGTATTCGAGTCAAGAGAAAATTATTTTATTCAAGAAGGAAGTGTGTCCTTAGATTGTCTAAATATTTGCTAACCAAATTCCCCACTGGGTGGATTGTACCTGATTTGATTGAACAGCTTTAGGGAATATTTGTTTCATGGCTTCTTGGAGAGCATTAACCAACACCTATAAGTAGCAATGGGTAATGCAACCTCATTTGGAGACAATCCTACCACCACAGTGTCAAGTATCCAACAGATCAATAAATATGGTCAACAAAAAGTTGTATTTATGTGCACAACAAGTGCTCGCCATCACCTAAATTACAAGGTGATGGTGGGAAGGGTGGACAAAGAGCGCAAATTGGAGGCAATTAATGTGGGTAGATACTTTCTTAAAGGTTAAATGTTTAGGTTTGAAATAATTAAATATTCTAAAATGTTGTGGTCAGATTTTGACATTGGGACCAGCTCATTTTTCTGTGACCATGGTTCTTCCCAAAATCTTCACATCTTTGATCCGACTTAAATATACTTTGTCCTCTACTGACTTCAAGTTAAAAAATACAGTGAATTATGGTTGGGCTGCTGTTTGTTTATTATTAGATACTGATACTATACATTGATTTTATTTACTCTGGTGAAACCAAAGATTTATTGAGTCAGTAGAGGACAAAGTATATTTAAGTTGGATCAAAGATGTGAAGATTTTGGGAAGAACCATGGTCAATTTAAAAATCTTTGTAAATCAGAATGTTACCAATAGAGTAACGCCTGAAGGCTACATTTTATCTTTGTGTTACCTCTATTTGCTTGACAAGATATGCATCAATAAAACCTCTTTGATCATCTTGTTCGAGGACTCTAAGGTGCTTCAAAAATGTTTCCCGCAGAAAGCTATGCAACTCGTCCACATTTTTCATAAGTCTGTTGCGGTCACCCGAGAAAAAACGCAGAATTGGAAATACGTTGTATAACTGCAACAAATAATACATAGAAATTATTTTTGGTTCTTTATACAAAAGCAGAAAAGCAGTTTATTCTAATAGGTTCTTTGTTATTCCATATTATCATGCAGATTAGTATATGACACATATGGGCCCTGTTACTGACATACGATTTTTCGATTTTTACGATTTTTATTTTTTTCCACTAATCATATTTTTCTCTAAAAATGTATGTTTCTTTATTTCTCTAAAACGAAAAAGTCAAGATTTGTTAGAACTGAAGAAATAGGTTAGAGGTTTTTGGATTTTTGTAGCTAGTTATTGTCCAAAAAAACCCAAAAAAACAAAAGTAGAGGTTTTCTAAAATGTTTTTTTTTTTTTTCCATTTGTACTTTTTTTATTCGGATCATGGCATCAAATAAAATGAGTTTAATCGTGTTTTCAAAAACCGCTAATACCACTAAAATTTGACCTTTAAAGTAGTTGTTCAGTATAAAAATAAAAACTGGATAACAGGCTGTGCAAAATTAAAAAAATTTTTCCATTATAGTTAGTTAGCCAAAAATGTAATGTATAAAGGCTGGAGTGACTGGATGTGTAACACAAAAGCCAGAACACTTCCTGCTTTTCAGCTCTCTAACTCTGAGTTAGTCAGTGACTATAAGGGGGGCCAAATGGGACATAACTGTTCAGTGAGTTTGTAATTGATCCTCAGCATTCAGCTCAGATTCAAAAGCAACAGTTATGACCCATGTGCCACCCCCCTTATCACCAATTGGTTACTGCCTGGTAACCAATCAGTGGAAAGCAAGAGAGCTGAAAAGCAGGAAGTAACGTTGTGGGTATTATGTTACACATCCAGTCACTCCAGCCTTTATACATTACATTTTTGGCTAACTACCTGTAATGGAAAAAATTTTCATTTCAACAGCCTATCTATCTATTTACCCAGTTTTTATTTTTACACTGAATAACTGCTCCTCTATCACTAGATCATAACACTATCATTCAGGATCATTGTGGAAGGATTGGTTCCACTCAGTCTTTAATGATATATCAAATAAGACAGGTCAATTCCTGTGAGTAGGTGAAAAATTTAAACATTGCCCATGTCTACTATGCTATTTGAAATCTCAGGGAAGTCTCTCTGAGCAAATATCAGACCATATTGACCTTATTTAAAGGGTTTGTTCACTTTTAAATTAACTTTATGGGGCACATTTACTTAGCTCGAGTGAAGGATTAGAAGGAAAAATACTTCGAATTTCGAAGTTTTTTTTTGGCTACTTCGATAGTGATGGACGAATTCGCGAACCGCCGCCGGCGTCTCATTTTTGACGCCGGCGTCCGTTTTTTTTATGCCGGCGAACTTTGCCAGTGAATTTTCGCGGCCGTTTCGTGAATTTATTTGCCGGCGGCGAATCGTGCAAATTCAACCGCAAATTCGCACCTGGCAAATAAATTCGCCCATCACTATACTTCGACCATCGAATTGGCTACTTCGACTTTGGATCGAACAATTTGAACTAAAAATCATTTGACTATTCAACCATTTGATAGTCGAAGTAGTGTCTCTAAAAAAAACTTCAACCACCTACTTCGCCACCTAAAACCTACCGAGCACCAATGTTAACCCATGGGGCCTATAGGCTTTCTAGGCAATTTGTGATCGAAGGAAAATCGTTCGATCGAACGATTTTTCCTTAGATCGTTCGATCTAACAAATTGTGGTAAATTTAACTTGGATGGTCGAATATTGAGGGTTAATAACCCTCAATATTCGACCCATAGTAAATGTGCAACTGGGCTTTGTTTTTTAATTTTTTTGAGTTTTTAGGTTTTTTTCAGCAGCTCTCCAGTTTGGGATTTCAAACGCTATCTGGAAGCTAGGTTATTGTTTACCATAGCAACTAGAAAGTAGTTTGAATGAAAGACTGGAATATGAATAGTAGAGGGTCTGAATATAAAATAAATAAGTAATAAAAAGTAACAAAAATAATAAAATTGTAGGGTTACAGAGCAATAGGTTTTTGGCTGCCGGGGTAAGTGACCCCCATTGGAAAGAGGTTTAGAAGAGGAAGGCAAATAATTGGAAAACTATTAAAAAATAATGAAGATCTATTGAAAAGTTTCAAGGAATAGAGAATTCTATAACATGTGAAAATTAACTTAAAGGTGAACAATCCTCTATAGTTACAATTATCTTATTGCCTGGAAGGTCCAAGAAGGAAGAGATTTTTTAAGGTCATGGTGCCAACTTCAGAGAAGAATAGTTTTGGTGACTGTTGATATCGCACATAATGTTAGATTTAAAGACACCTTATGAATAATTAATAAATTGTGTGCCATTTAAATAATAATAAGAATATTGTGACTTGATCTGTCATTTAAATAATAATTAGAATATTGGGACTTGACTACAGTATTATTGAACTAATAGACTTAGTTTATTTCAACCATCAACAGCTACAGCACATAATAATTCTTAAAGTATTTTCTTATTTCATTTTGTGAAGTCAGAGTAATATGTTTGTTTGTCACTCACTTCAGAGCAACAGTATATTATCTACTACTCACTAAAACTGAAGGACTCCCGACATATCTTAAGTTTTCATATGTAAGTTGTAAAACCCTTAATAATGTTGGGTTCTGGTAATCATCAAAGCGGCGCCCAAGCACAATAGATGAGAGGATATTGCCAACAGCAACACTTATGTATGGGCTCAGATCAACAGGCTCATCTGTTAAACAGAAAACACACATACATAGGAGATGAAGAGAACGTTGAAGAACATACAGTAGGACCCTGCTTCAGCTTTGGCCTAAGGTACAGTATTTACCTAACTTAAAGCTTAATGAGTTGGCCGGCTTTTCTATATGGTACATACTTACCCCCTCCCCCACCCAAGGGCATTAGAACAATTTTTCTTCTGTACAACTTTAGGGGGGTTATTTATAAAAGGCCAAGTTTCAGAGGTTTGTGAGTTACTGTTATACCTTGAATGAACGAGGTTTTTGAGCGAAACCTACAAAAAACAAACCCCAAACATCATGAAAGCTATTAACATCTTCAAGGGACCTTCTTGCCTTCTACATGACCGTGACAGATTTTAGACGGTGTACTTTAAGACCCAAGCTATTTCCAGTTTCGGGTATAATAAATCTCTAAAAAAATTTTAGTTTTTTTTTAAAAAAAACTGAGTTTTTGACTGAAAACTGCCCTCGAATTTTTCAGGATAACACAACTCGACCTTTCATAAATCTGCCCCTAGATATAGTTTACACCACCTTTTGACTCTAAAGCCAATAACCTAAAAATGATTGTGTGATTCGATGTTTGTGATGATGTGCTCAGTAAATGTTATATAATCTTACCTTGTGTGCAAAAATGATGCCACCCCCAGGCCTCCCAGTGTAAAGCACAGAAATTAAATTTGCAATATAATAAACTGCTCTATGACCATTACCACATTGCGGAATGTGAATATTTATTCTTATTTTGAAATGTTTTATGCATTTTATTACATAATGCCCATAGTTACATAGTAGATGAGGGTAAAAAAATAAAACACACGTCCATTAAGTTCACCCCTCCTAACTGCTTGTTGAGTTAATGGAAATATCTCTACCTCCATCCCCTCCAATTTGCCTTAAAGTGGGAAAAAAATCAACCCTTACTGCCAAGAGGGAAATCACACCAATAGCTGGATCAATTGTACTAGAGTAGAATTCAGTAACTCCGTATATTATAATTTTCTAAAACAAAAGGCATCCAACTCTTTCTTAAAGGAACAGTAACACCAAAAAGTGTAAGCATTTTAAAATAATTAAATAATAATTATTTATCTTGCTGTGTAAAAAGTGGAGTGTAAAAACTTGTATTTGTCTATATATATATATAATGTGAATGTATTGATAGGTTGGTATACATATGTGTATATGTGCACTGGGGTTCATTTGGAGGGGTTCATCTTGATGTTTTTTTGTCTTTTTTCAACCAAAATGAACTATGTAATGGTTTAACTTAGTTGCCTTCCGTTGCCTTTATCAATTTTGTGCTCTCTTGTTTGGACTTTATTTCATTAATATCTTTTTAATATATATTTTTTTTAAGAATGGAAGACCAAAAAAGAATCACAGGCTGGTGGGCCCACAACAGAACATTCTGGAATTGAAGTCAACACACAAATTGTTTGCTATTGTGCTGCACTTACCTTTTAATAATTCTAACTCTTTAATCAGAAAACCAGATTCCTCAGTGGTTTTATCCTCTATTGTTCTTTTGCCCATGCCAAAGTCACGTAATGTGGAAATAGTAAACCTTCTCATCTCTCTCCAGTTTTCACCATTAGAAAATGGAATACCTGTGGAGTATAGCAACACAGTGATAATCGCTAAGGGGGTTATTTATTTATAGTCTGAATGCCAAAAACTTTTTTTTTACTATAACATCCAAATTTTTAGTGGAAATTTTTCTTTTGAGATTTATTATACCCCGAGGATGAAAAAAGTCTGAATAGGAAAATCCGGCATCTCAGACCTGATGTGGAAGAGTCAATGGGAGAGGTCCCTAACATATTTGAAAGTTTCTGTGGTCTGCTCTGCAATTAGCCAGAAAATCCAACAATTTAGGCAAAAATCCCAAAAATGTTGGCTTTTTGGGAAAAAAAACTGAAAAAGATCAATGGATTCTGGAAAAAACAATTTGGGTTTTTGCATGTTTTTATTGAGTTTGTTCTGATCCGATTAAATCATGCTTTTGAAATAATAAATAAGGTCCAATCGGGGATTCTAGTTTGGTCAGACTTTTTTATATAAAAATTTGGATTTTGATAAATAAGGCCCTAACTGTAGGAATGTCATATGGTCAACACGTCTGCACCCGTTGTCAATAGGGTGAGGCCTTTTGGTCTTGGACTAAAGCATTGGTGCTGATGTGACCAAGATGCCAAGTCATGCCAGCTCAATGAAGTCATTGCCACATGATGGACAGCACCAACCAGGTCTTAGAAAATATTTTGACCAATGAATATAAAGTGTCCTTGCTTTATGGTCTCTAGCATGTGAAGGAGCAAGAGAAGGAAAGGTTGGCTTTCCAGCTGCTTCCTTTTTTACAGAGAAGATCCTACAGTGGTTTCTAGACGGATAGAACCAAGATGACTTTAAGATGATAAGGTCTAATGAATAGAACTCTTTTTATGTATCAGTAGTGTTGGGCGAATTTATTCGGACGCCGGCATCGAAAACACCCCCCCGGCATCAAAAAAACAGATGCCGGCTTAAAAAACAAGACGCCGGCCCTGTTTAGCGAATTTTACGCCATTTCGCGGGAAATTCACAAATTATACGGTGAAGCGAAACAGCGCAAATTCGCCCATCACTATGGGGCTGATTCACTAAGGGTCGAATATCGAGGGTTAATTAACCCTCAATATTCGACTGGGAATTGAAATCCTTCGACTTCGAATATCGAAGTTGAAGGATTTAGCACAGATAGTACGATCGAACGATCGAAGGATTATTCCTTTGATCGAACGATTAAATCCTTCGAATCGAACGATTAAATCCTTCGAATCGAACTATTAAATCCTTCGAATCGAACGATTAAATCCTTCGAATCGAACGATTCGGAGGATTTTAATCCAACGATCGAAGGAGTATCCTTCGATCAAAAAAGTTAGCCAAGCCTATGGGGACCTTCCCCATAGGCTAACATTGACTTCAGTAGCTTTTAGATGGCGAACTAGGGGGTCGAAGTTTTTTTTAAAGAGACAGTACTTCGACTATCGAATGGTTGAATAGTCGAACGATTTTTAGTTCGAATCCTTCGATTCGAAGACGTAGTCGTAGTCGAAGATCGAAGTAGCCCATTCGTTGGTCGAAGTAGCCCAAAAAAACTTCGAAATTCGAAGTTTTTTTACTTCGAATCCTTCACTCGAAGTTAGTGAATTGGCCCCTATGTATCAGTCAGTATTTGCATGTAGTCCATATGTTTGTTTGTAGACACTGATCTATTGTACAGCACTGCATCCAAGCATACCGTATCCGTGGAATATGTCGTTGAAAATGGGGACAAAAGGTCTTTCAGCAAATGCGTCTGCGTTGTCAACAAGGGCTTCCTTCACAGTTTCATATCCTGTCAACACCACCATTTCCACGCTTCCCAACTGGATCCGGAATATATTGCCATGTCTTTTTGAAATCTGAAGTACAACAAAGAGAAAGAAGAAATCTAAAGGGGCTAACAGCATACACTGATACACTGAGAGACATACTGATAAATAGCTTGATAAATATGAGAATGATAAATAAATGGGTGAAAAGACACAAGTAACTATATAGATATATGATGGATTGAGAATTGTCAGACAAATACTGTAGGTAAACAGAAGCAATGGACAGAAGCAATGATAGCCTACATTTTTACTTCAATTTCACCCGTTCACCATTCACCCAGTCCCTTCCAAAGACTTTGTATTTTTAACCTATAGTCTTATTCTTAAACGTCTGGCCGTATTACCTATTATGTTTACACTTGATTGGTTGCAATGGGTTACTAAAACATGGAACAAATGTGCAGCAATTTTTCCATTGAAGCTCTGAGCAGTGCTTCAGCTTCAACCAGTGCAAAAAAACATGCAAATACACACATAGGGGTTATTTATGAAATGTCGATTTTTACCTGACAAAAATGAAATTTCGAGGGTACTTTCAGTCAAAACTTGAATTTTCAGGTTAAAAAAATGTATTATTTTTTCAAGATTTCTTATACCCCAAAGCTGGAAATAGCTTGAATCCAAAAATACAAAACTGTTGAGATCACAAAGCTCTAAAATTTGACCTTTGATAAATAACCCCATAAAATGCAAGGGTGCAAAAAATGTACTTGCTTTAAGTACCAATCAGCTTAGTCACCCAATCAAAAGGTGCAAAATAAAAAAGGAGTCTTTGGCCAACCTTCATCCAAGGAATAGGGTGAGCCCCTTTATCCCCAACCTTCTCAGACAAAAAGGCCCACAGGAGACAGGGGTCTTCAGATCCCTATCACCTCAAGACTGGGGTGGGCTTTGTCTGACCCCCTACCTTGTTTCACTGCGGAAATGACGCCCATAGACTTATATGTTGTTATGCGTCAAAAAAAAAAAGACGCGCAACAAAAACTTTTTGACGCCCGTAGACCTTAATGGTCGTCGCGACATTTCGCCGCCGGCAAATTTTTTGCAAATTGAAACAGGTCAAATTCGCCCATCCCTATCCAAAGGCATATAAGGGAAAAGGATAACAAGATAACCGCTGATGAGTTACAGCATTCATGCAAAGACCCAGGAGATTCAGATTCCCCCGAATCATTGCACATGAACTTTCCTCTCTAATGCTAATGCACGAAAGCCCCCTTGTCTTACGCAGAATAAATAGAAAAACTAAACAGTTATTTGTTTTAGGACAAGGTCCTTTCAAACCTTCACTATTACTTAAACCAATTCCCTGATATTTCCCCAGTGTAATTATAATCGTATTTATCTTGTTGGAAGAGTAATCTCAGATTATAAATACTGTAGAACATTTGTACTATAAGATCACCATCTACTGTAGCTAATTTCTATATTATCAGTTGAACTGACTTAACCTTTAATGTACAAATCAGATCACTGTTTCTTGCATTGTTCTAGATATCACCTTGCTGGGCCCCAAACTTTGTCATAATATTACCTTAATTAGCGCCTTACTGGGCCGGCTCAGATTAATCAAGTGCAAATGTCCAATCACTGGTAGGGACGGGGTCCCGAAGGGAAATTCCTAGCAGAACTTTGTGTCCAGACTTTCAGAGTATAAAGAATAATAAATACAACTGCAGCCAGCAGTAGCCACACAGAGGGGGAATACACCAGATCCATTCTTCTGCCCGTCTTCTTCTATTCTGTCTGCTGGAGAAACAATTATCCAGTCTGGTTCTTTTTTTGATCTTCCCCCTCCTTTTTGTTGAGTTTGTTTATAATCCAGTTATTAGAAGAGACAGATGAGAAATCACTAACCAGTTTATCATCCAAAGTTAACAAAGTAATTTTTTTTTTACTATGTCTAATCAGAGCCGGTAGCAAAGTTCATGTTTGTGATTCCTGCCTATAGGCAGCGGAAAAATAACGCAATACAGTAGCAGAATGTACTGATTTTGGGCAAAATAATATTTCATGGTAAAAAACAAATAAAAAGACTTATTCATAGCAATACATGAAATAATAGGATCAGAATGAAGATTTGCAGTAATATTGTCATAAATGTGATAACTTTAAAGGTGCAGCATGTGCTCGAGCATGGAAAAGTACTGATTTGATTTACATTGTCAATGTCAAAGTACAGGTATGGGACCTGTTATACAGAATGATCAGGACCTGGGGTATTCCAGATAATGGATCTACATACCTTAAGTCTACTAGAAAATCATGTAAACATTAAGGGGCACATTTACTAAGCTCGAGTGAAGGAATAGAATAAAAAATACTTTGAATTTCGAAGTGTTTTTTTGGCTACTTCGACCATCGAATTGGCTACTTCGACCTTTGACTACGACCTCGACTTTGAATCGAACGATTCGAACTAAAAATCGTTCGACTATTCGATAGTCAGAGTACTGTCTCTTTAAAAAAAAATTCGACCCCCTACTTCGCCACCTAAAACCTACCGAGCATCAATGTTAGCATATGGGGAAGGTCTCCATTGGCTTTCCTAGGTTTTTTTGATCGAAGGAATTTCGTTTGATGGATGGATTAAAATCCTTCAAATCGTTCGATCGAAGATTATTCCTTCTATCGTTCGATCGAACAAATATCGGTAAATACTTCGACTTCGATGTCGAAGGATTTAACTTCGATAGCCGAATATTGAGGGTAAATTAACCTTCGATATTCGACCCTTAGTAAATGTGCCCCCAAATAAACCCAATAGGCTGGTTTTGCTTCCAATAAGGATTAATTATATCTTAATTGGGATCAAGTACAAGCTACTGTTTTATTATTACAGAGTTATTATCCGGAATGCTGGGGACCTGGGTTTTTCTGTATAAGAAGTATTTCCACAATTTGGATTGCCATATATCAAGTCTACCAAAAAATCATTTAGACATTAAAAAAAACCAATAGAATTGTTTTGCTTCCAATAAGGATTAATTATATCTTAGTTGGGATCAAATACAAGCTACTGTTTTATTATTACAGAGAAAAAGGAAATCATTTTTAAAAATTTGTATTATTTGCAGAAAATGGAGTCTATGGGAGACGGCCTTTCTGTCGTTTGGATCTTTCTGGATAATGGGTTTCTGGATAATGGATTCCATAGCTCTGCAACCATGTCCTACTGATTTGCTGCCCTCTTGTCTAATTCTGATAAACAAGAAAGTGTTGAGTAACTGTGATACAATCAGAACTATGATATATGTTGTTGGATGATGTAATACTTTCGTTGTTTAGTTTGGTTCACCTTCAGGCACCGCCAGACCTACTGACTTTCACAATATATTATATATTATGATACAATCAGAACTGCTGGGAGTCATTTAATTAATACATCTACCTCCCGATAATTATAAAGTAAAAATGTTAATTTTTATTCATACACTATTTCCTGGAAAATGAATACCGTATATACTCGAGTATAAGCCGATCCGAGTATAAGCCGAGGTACCTAATTTTACCTACGAAAACTGGGAAAACTTATTGACTCTAGTATAAGCCTAGACACAACTACAGCCCTGTCTCCCAGCAGCACACATTCCCCCCAGCGATCAACCAGACTTCTTTGCAAAGTTGATGGTGACAGAGAATTGCCAAACGGATTACTGTGTGCATTGTCCCACTGTCCCACTACCATGTGCAGAGGGTGCTGTGTGATATTGCCATCACTGTTAATCCTTCATATAACCAACAGATGGCGCACTGTTATTCCTTCATATAACCAACAGAGGGCGCTGTGTGATATTGCAGTCACTGTTAATCTTTCATATAACCAACAGATGGCGCTGTGTGATATTGCAATCACTGTTATTCTTTCATATAACCAACAGAGGGCGCACTGTTATTCTTTGATATAACCAACAGTGGGCGCACTGTTATTCTTTCATATAACCAACAGAGGGCATTGTGGGATATTGCAGTCTCTCCCCAAGTGAACTGTTGGTATAGGAATGATTAAAAGTGACTGCAATCTCAGCTATTCGGGTCGGGTACCGCTGAACCGAGTATAAGCCGAGGTATACTTTTTCAGCACACTTTGGATGCTCAAAAACTCGGCTTATACTCGGGTATGTTCGGTAAACCTTTTCTTAGGAAAGTTCAACTTAGTTCAATGTAGCCTTTCAACTAGAGCCGGACCTGGATTTCAGACATTGTAGAAGTGGCAATTGGGATCCTCGTGAAAATTCACTTTGCCCAAAGTCCAAGTAGAAACATATCCATACACAGCTGTGGAGTAGACCCCAGTGGTGTAACTATTAACTTACAGGTTATTATGTCCTACAATAAGATCATTTTAGAGCCCCTGTAAACTTTGAGATTAAAATATTTATTGAAACTGCTTTTCAGTCGTTGTCCCTTGCAGCAAATTAACTCCTCATTGGATTCTATTTTTTTCAGCTGCCTATAAGTTTCTATATATATTATATCATTATTAATAATATACCTCAACCCACTTACTAGGGTTTCTGGTTCTTTTGAGCAAGCAGACAATGAATCCACACCAATGAGCGTATAGTAAAGTGATGTATTGTAAAATAAATCAATTGATTGTTCTACATAAATGATTACACTTAGACTAAACAAAAATTACAATATTTACAGTTACACATTACACAAGTCTACATAGTTGTTACCAAAAAGGCAGGGGAATAGAGTTCAGCTTCATCTCTGCCTTCCCCTTTGGTCTTCATTCCT
Organism: Xenopus laevis; assembly: GCF_017654675.1. Classification (NCBI taxonomy): domain Eukaryota; kingdom Metazoa; phylum Chordata; class Amphibia; order Anura; family Pipidae; genus Xenopus; species Xenopus laevis. Next base: position 160,482,648 of record NC_054379.1, read on the forward strand.
CACATGTCTTGTCCCAGGCTCCTCTGGCTTCTCCCGCTCTCTAGCTGCCTCCTCTCAGCTGCCCAGCTCCCTCAGCTGCTGCCAAAACCCCTTCACATGTTGTCTAGTGTTCTTTTATCCTGGGTTTTCACCTGCCCCACAGAAACCCTCCCAACTGCCAAGATGCTGTGATAAACCGCCAACTTGCCTACATCCTGTTGAGCAAGTTTTCTCACATACAAAATCAGTTTTATGGTCCCCACAGCAGACATAGACCTTTGTGATCACAGGAAAACCTTTGTTATGATAATCAGGGCTTCATGTACGTTCCCTGAACAACAGCTTTCATATTAAATAACAAAATCAAGATGGCAATTTCTTACAGCCTAGAAAAGTTGTCCTGTCATTCAACGATTCCATTAATGATTCTTCAGCCTGTTGACTCTTCACAAACAGCCATGCCAAGACCAGCAGACCTTGGTTTTAAAGCACTTTTTTATAAAGATATGGTGTTTCCATTAACATAACTATAAGTACAGGCTAAAAGAAATGATAATGTGGATTTTAAAAGATATACTATCATGGTTTACCTTGTTTCAATTCTAGTAGGACTGAAGTGTAGTAATACTGGAGTTCCTTAATGAGATGACCCTGGAACACCTACTAGCCCACTCCACTCTTTTGGCAGGACATTTATAGGCAGCAGTTCCCAAGTGTCCATTGTTCACTTATAGAGTGCAAAGAATGAAGGCAGTACTAATGTGGTTTAAGGCAGGGGTGCCCAAAAAGTAGATCTACCAGTAGACCTTTAGCCAGTGATCTGTAGATCTCAAGACAGTGTCAACAAACAACTTGTCTAAATCACCCTCCTATTTCATGCTTTTCATTCAGATATTTATAACATTAAGGGGCATATTTTTCAAGGGTCGAATTTCGAAATTGAAAAAAACGTCAAAATTTGAATTCAAAAAGACCAACCGAAATTAAGTCTAAGTTTTTTTTTGGTCGAATAGGTCCGCTTTCACTTGAATAGGTCCGTATTTGTCCGAATTCGAATCGAAGGAATATCGCATTCGATTGAAGTATGGGCACGCCTGGTTTAAGGTGTTCCAAACCAACACTAAGGGGCCTATTTACTAACGTTTGGATTTCCTTTTCTTCATGAATCCTATTTTTTCCTCTAAAAATGTGTGGTTTTTTTTACATTTCCATAAAACTCTAGAATGTTTAGTGTGAAAAACCACAAAAAAAATCGAATACAAAACTTCTCTGAATAAAAGCAGTCAAAGTGCCATAGAAGTCAATGGGAGCTGCGATGTTCCTATAGGACATTTTATTTAGTCATTCTGACTTCTAGGGGATTATTTACTAACAGTTGAATTTCTATTTTTTCTACAGATTCTATAATTTGTGGTTTTCCTATTTTTTTTTAAAGGTCTAAAAATTTGAGATTTATTAAGTGTAAAAACCATAAAAACCTCTAATACAAAACTTCCCCAGGTAAAAGTTGCCGAGGTCCTATAGAAGTGAGTGGGAGCTGAGCTGATCCTATTGAACTGTTTTAAATCTATTCAGATTTTTTCCTATCAATTGTCATAAAAACACGAGGTTTTAGAGATATTCGTTTTTGTATAGTTCAACTTTATTTTTCAATCGTAATTTTCATATTCATATCTTTTAATAACTTTCATGGCATTAGTGGTTTCAGAGAAATAGAGTTTAATTGTGGATTCAAAAATGTGCCCTTTAATAAATTGGCCTCTAAATGTAAATATATATAAGAAATATAAACTTTTAGAAACATTTTTTACTCACACAGCTTCTCTTTAATTATGATACTCTTTTATTGAAACCATATTTAAACAAATATAACAAAGGGAAAGATTGTATCAAACCATTCTACAGCCAGAAATATTCTGTGCTCTTATAGATCTCATTATTCATTGGGACAACAGCGAGTGCAAAACTGGATACATTAAATGAAAGAATAAGTAATGCACTAAGTATGATAAATACATATCTTACCCTTTATTTCTCAAGTTATTACATACCATACAGGTGGAGTAGGCTTTACTGATGTTTCCGGTTCAAATAGTACATAATTAATTTCAGGTAGTGATGGGCGAATTTGGGGCGTCTCGCTTCTCAGAAAATTCCCGAATTTCCTGCGAAATTCGCGAACGGTGTCTGCGGCATCCATTTTTTTGATGCCGGTGAATTTTGGCTGCAGTTTCTCAAATTTATTCACCGGCGGCGAATCGCGGGAATTCGCCACGTATTCGCACCTGCCAAATAAATTCGCCATCACTAAATTCAGGAGAAAGGGGACGTGGCTATGTGTTCCATAGTTAAGCCTGATTCATTTGCATGTCCTCCTCTTTATAAAAGGGGCATCAAAAAAACCACAAATGCATAAGTTAAATAAAGTTTTATCTTTGCTTATGAAGTTGGATTTTGTTTGTTACTTATGAGCGCAGCATAATGAAGAGTTTTCGAGGAAGTGGGGGACTTGTTAAACCGATAGCGGGCTTGACTTCAAAGTTTGGGTCCCAAGAAGGAGGGTGAAAAGAGAACTTCAGCGTGAGGCTTGTAAAGAAAAGGAACAGCTCCATTTTGGCAAGTGTTTCTCCTATGCAGATCCTCTTTCCTGTAAATAAATGCAATGACAATAAGACCTCAGAAACAAAAGATAAATGCAATGCAATAAATGTATAAATATAATTCCATGATGGATATGTTCCATGGTTATCAGAAGTAGGTAAAACAATTTTATGCACAAAAAGATTCTGTAAAATCCAAAAACTGTTTTTTGAACATGGAGTAGCCATATCTAGTAATTGCATATACCTTTCTAATGCCAATAGTTTATGGTCTGTATTTTGGCTTGATTGTCCCAATTGCTTTTGCCTATTGAGCATGGCTGAGTGAAACAGGGTCCTAATCATAGGCCTAAAGTGCCCTAAACTGGGAATAATGGTTACAGCCCTAGGCACCCAACTTAAAAGTTAATCAGATCCACAGCCATCAGTATAACTGCAAAACAAACAACATTTTATGTAAAATACTAGTCCTAATAATTTAATTGAATTAAAAATGATTCCTAATTATGATGCAGACATGATGATAACAATCTTAAAAAAACAACATGCCCCTTTCACTATTATTATCAATATAGATGAGTTGATTCTGATCGATCCTTAATGATTCTGGAATTTATCAGATTTATCATTGAAAATAAAGAATTTGATTGAATCATAATAAATCATAAATTCTCACGTATCCGCTAAAAAACACATGCAATGGTTCACAACTGTCTCAGTGAATCTAAGAAGTCAAATTCCCACAGGCTATGGACAATAATACATTATTTTGATCACATCAGTTGGCAAATACAAATATGTAAAATGTACAGGTAAGGGATCTGTTATCTGGAAGCCCATTAGATTTCTGGCAAGGCCACAAAGGCCCGGGCCTAAGGCAGCAAGGTTTTAGGTGCGGCATGGACTCCCAAGAAGTTGGAAATTTTCATGAACGAGGTGCAAAACTCTTAATAATGTTGGGTGCTGGTAATTATCAAAGCGGTGTCCAAGTACAATAGATGAAATGATATTGCCAACAGCAACACATGAATTCTTTTAGCTCAACAGGCTCAACTGCTCAACAGAAACGCATGTACACATGAAGTTATTTCAATATGTAGCATTAGTATAAGAAGATGTGGGACCCAGTGGGGCCCTGCTTCATTCAACATTGGGCTAAGGTATCTTACCTAGAATTTGGTTGTAACTACTCTGATGTTATCAAAAAAAAAAAAGGAAAAAGAGAAACTCTTTTACCACAAGTAAAGAAAAAAGATCTCAGTGGTTACCACCAGGGGCTGACAACCGTCAGAAGGGCAGTACTTGAAAAATTCGAATAGAAAAGTACCCCGTTGGGTACTAATTTTCTATCTAGTTAGAAATTACTTCACTACTATATAAATAATAATAACAATACTTAAATTAAAGTGCAATCAGTGCCGGTCTTTTAACTCATCAACAATTTTATGTAACCCAATCAATTCCCAGATCAATTCCCAGGCCAATTCTTAAATTAATTATAATTATAAAGTGCTGTTTAGTTCGTATATCAAAGCAAGATAGCGAGGTTAAAAAAGTTAAAAAATTAACAATCAATTCATTTGAAATTCATGATTAGGCTCAGGTGTAATAAAAGAATGTCAACAGTTCATAGGTAAATGTCAATGAATTATACAACATAGGTGAGTTTAAGAAGTTGATGTTCTAAAAAGAAATTGATTGATTCAGATAGAATAAATATAAAGTGCAGTGCAATAAGAGTCAATTATTAAATAGATAATTGCGTAAAAAGCAGATCCAATTTAAATTAAATTATGACCAGTAGTTAGGATCGGGTTCAAACAAAGTGCCACTATCATACAGTAAGGTAGAGGATACTCTGATGTTATCATCAAAATAGATAAAATTGTAAACCCAATAAATTCCTAGACATACTTGGAATTGGAACACTATGAACGCATGTAAAGGGACAAGACATTTATACTTATAATGGAGAGTTAGATAGGAAGCTTCAGTAGGGCAGGTAGAAAAAAAATAGTTCATGTGACCCTCAGATAAAGGAAGTCTGTGAGATGAGTAGAGAAATACAAAATAGGCATTTTTGAGGAAGAAAACAATTGCACTGTACATCATACAGTGGACAAGCTTTAGATGTTAGAAAAGCTACAGAGGCATTTTATTGCCAATAGATAAGCTGCAATAGTGCAAGCTAGAATGCTATATTTATTCTGAATAATGTTTTACCATACCTGAGTAAAAAGCTCTAGAAGCTCTCTGTTTGTTTAGGATAGCAGCTGCCATATTAGCTTGGTGTGACATCACTTCCTGCCTGAGTCTCTCCCTGCTCACTCATAGCTCTGGGCTCAGATTACAGCAGAGAAGGGGGGGGGGAGAGGAACAAACTGAGCATGCTCAAGCCCTGCCCTGGAGGATTAAGCTGAAAACAGGAAGTCTGATACAGAAGCCCATGAGTACACAATAGAAGGAAAGAAATGTTTCTTTTGACAGAGGACTCAGAGCAGCATTACTTGAGGGTTTACTGGTGTATTTATATAGACCTTTCTGATAAGGCTTACTTAGTTTTATCCTTTCCTTCTCTTTTAAGGGTTTGGTGGGAATTACAAGGTGTAGACATGGGTTACCAGTGGTCCCGTATTAGCTGACATCTCATATTAGCATAGGTTTTTAGAATAAGGACATGATAGCCCATTCACCTTGGGCTCACAGCCTCAGTGGGGAACCTTGGACAGAAAATATTTATATTGATAAGTGAAAACTTTAATATCACTTGTATGACTTGAAACATATGCAGCTCTCTTTGATTCCTTTGTTTCTCAATGGAAATATATTTTTGGATTATTTGCCACCCATGGGGAGCACAAATAGATACTGTATCTCTATTGCATCTTATCACGTGGATGAATGAAAAAAGTTTACACAAGCACTGTAATTTCTGAACTCACAATGAGTCAGAACCATAAACAAAGAAATCACAGAGGTTTATATACTTGGAAGCGTATGACATGAGGGCATATGGGAGAAAAGGGGGGTTACCGGTGGGAGGGCATAGAGATATCTCCTGACAGCACAAAAAAACAAAGAACTGCTCTTACAGCCAATCAGGTGTTTCTGCCTCAAGGCCAGGGTACTATTGGCCAAGGCTAGATTGAGAACAAAATCCATACATGACACAGGCAGGAATCTGCATATACATAATTTTATTCTCTATCAGTATCTTACCATATTATGGAGGCCCTGCAGCAGAAGGTTCTGGAAAAAATGTAAATAAGAATCTACATAAACTGTTTACTTTTGGATTACAAGTACCTTTATATACTCTTTAATCAGAAAACCACAGTCCTCAATGATTTTGTCCATTTTTGCCCATACCGAAGTCACGGAATGCTGAAAGTGTAAACCTTCTCACCTCTCTCCAGTTATCACCATGAGTGAATGGAATACCTGTAGAGTATAGCAATACATTGGTACTTTATCACTTAACCAAACTGTGGGAATGTCAAACAGTCAACAACACATATGCACTTAATGTAAAGCAGGACTTTGGCCTTAACCTAAATGTAATTAGGCAGTTCTGCATACAGATAGCTAGGATAGATTAAGCTATATGGAGAGACTGAGAAATAATCTGAAACATTGCTCAAGTTACATGGAGATACAAAGCTTCCCTAAAGTGTGCAGCCATCATGGTGTGTACCCCAAAGAAAATATTTAGAAGTTTTGAGTATGTTATCTTTTATACGTAAGGAAATCGTAAGGAAATGCTTTGATTTCTGTATTGTTTCAAATTCGGACATAGCTTTAATGCATTTTAGGGATATATATTGTTTCTCGCCTCCCTTTTAGGTAATATTTCCACTGGTTATATCACTATGTGGTTTGTTTATATTCCTCCTTGTGCTTCCTTGTTTAGGGTCTCCAACATCATCAGGAAGGGTTAGGGAATTTTCTCCCAAACCATCCATATCATGGTATGTGACCTTTGCACAGTAAGCGGACAACATGACGGAAATTTTCATTCTCTAGTGAGGTGAAGTTCCCTTCCTTATTTGAAAGGTGTCACTTTCTGACCAATTGTCTCACGGGCTAAACAGACAGAGAGGGTACGATGGGCCACACATAGGGGCACATTTATTGCATATTATTGGTTGAATATCGAGGGTTAATTAACCCTCGATATTCAACCCTCGAAGTTAAATCCTTCGACTTTGAATATTGAAGTCAAAGGATTTACCACAATTCCTTCAATCGAACGATCAAAGGAAAAATCATTTTAATTTTAATCCATCGATCGAATGATTTTCCTTCAATCCCAAATTGCTAGGAAAGCCTATGGAGACCTTCCCCATTGGCTAACATTGGGTTCGGTAGGTTTTAGGTGGCGAAGTACAGTAGGTGGTCAAAGTTTTTTTTTTATTCTAATCCTTCACTCGAGTTAAGTAAATGTGCCCCTTACAGTAATATGGTTTCCATTCTAATGTTCTGATTGTTAATACAAATAGCACACATTACCAGAACAAAGAGAAGCTGCAGTTCCACTTAACTTCCTCATCTATTGCACCAATGATCAACATGATGCATCAACTGATGATATTTTCAAACCTATCCATTACCTGAACCCTCCAATATTTACAGTACATGAATATTAGCTGGGAATGGTGAGCCACCAAAAAAACATCAATTGTGCATTCTGAGATTGGATATATCTATGTTCTTTGTTTGCTCCTTTCATATACAGTACATATATATAGAGACAACCCCTCTATGATTTTACCAGTAAGGCCTGAAGTGCTACCTGTAGTATGAGTGACAAGCCATGAAATGGTGAAGTATGTGAAATTATGTTCCTTACCATAGAAAACTTTTGAGTTGATCATTATCAAGGGGAACCTTGTATATCCAGGGGAATCAGGAACCATGAAGGTCTTGTTTTGGAAATACATGTGCAGTAAAAGCTTCATAATTGATTTAACTGCAAAGGGACTGTCAAGTAAAAAATACACTTTGTTCTTAAACAGGTTCCTTTGGTACTAAACACCCCCTAATGTATATTCTTTATAACAAGATTGATAGCTTGGAAAATCTTTTCTTTTTCCAAAGGTAGTGCATGTTCTTCATAGCAAAGGATATGATTCTAATATCAAATACACTACTACAAATAATCAAATCTATATTTCTAGACTTAAAGAGATAGCAGTATTTGACTATGATAGCCCCACATATCCCTGGTGCATGTCTTCAAAAACTGGGACAAAAGGTCTTTCAGAAAAAAACATCTGCGTTGTCAATAAGGACTTCGTTTACTGCATCATAGCCTGACAGCACCACCATTTCCACCGTTCCCATCTGAACCCTGAATATATTGCCATGTTTCCTAGACATCTGAAATACAGGAGAGGATGATGTAAGGAAAATCTATAGCAACTGACGACATATTTTCTAGAGAAGAGCTGACCAACTGGAGGCTTGATGGTCAGATAAATTCCTCCAAGGGATTATTATGCCCCCTAGTCTTAAAACTAGAAAATAACAATAGGCAGTTGTGATGACACATAGGTCGATATTTGCTCTTTTACTGCATATATGGGCAAAGAGATAATAGATAGATAAAAAGATAGATAGAGATAGATAGATGATAGATAGACAATAATGATGATGATAGATAGATAGATAGATAGATAGATAGATAGATAGATAGATAGATAGATAGATAGATAGATAGATGATAGATAGATAGATAGATAATAGAAGATAGATAGATAGATAGATAGATAGATAGATAGATAGATAGATAGATAGATAGATAGATAGATAGATAGATAGATGATAGATAGATAGATAGATAGATAGATAGATAGATAGATGATAGATAGATAGATAAACTCCAGGTTGTGTTCTTAGTTAGCCTTTCAGGGCTCCTAACATACAGTGAGGTCCAACTGGATCATGGGCTCTTAGACTATTGTGAATAGTGTGTTGATGATGCCAAAGTTTGGAGCCAGTATTTACCTTCATTAGTGCATCACTGGGCCTTTTGAGATTTATCATGTGCAAATGTCCAATCACTGGTAGCGATGGGGGTCCTGAAGGGAAATTCTTAGAAGGTCTTCTTAGCCAATCTCTCAAAGCATAAAGCAGAATTAATACAACTGTGGCCAGCAATAGACACACAGAGGGGGAATACACCAGATCCATTTCTCTGCCTGTCTCCTTCTCTCCTTCTACCTGTCCTGATGCAGAATAAGATTTAGGACTATTTAGTCTGATTCCTTTGTAGTCTTCCCCCCTCCTTTTTTGACTTTGTTATTCATCCCCATTATTAGCTGAACCATATGAGAGATGAATAACCAATTTAACTACCCTCCTAAAGTGCTTAATATAGTTTTCTCTGCAACAAATATTCAAAGCTGGTAGCAAAGTACCTGTTTGTGAATCCAGCTAGAGGCAGCAGAATATTGCAGGAATTCTCTAGTGCAATTTAAAGCTTGAGGGCAAAAATGAATTATGGTAAACATTTACAGAGCCTTGTCCTAGGGAAACCAATTGAGCATTTTCCATTGGTGGGGAAGTTCAACCTGCAGTATCCCTACAAGATAAGGGCTTGGAACACTGAAACAAATTAGCTCCTGAGTGGGGAGCCATGGTTAATCCTGCCTAAAAAATTGTGTGGAACAGTCACTGTGCACAAGAATGTATGAGCTCACTTTGAGCATGCAGCACGTTATTCTATGATTGCAGCAATTCTTGATGTACATTGTATTATATTAATATTATATTCTGATAATAAGCTTAATCATTTTAAATCTAAAGTGTGTTCTGAGCAAGGCTGCAATCAGAAATCATGGTGCCCCAGCCTTTGCTCACTGGGGCCCTATTTATTAGTACACCAGTTGCCTGGGCCCCCTGGGCTGTAGACCAAGCCAACTAGTATGGGTCCCCAATTAAAAAAAAGCCTAAATAATTTCAACATTTGGCCAACCTACCACTCTATTCAAGTCCTGCCCCACCCATGACCCTTAAATCAAACCTTGATTTCCATTCATGACTGCCTTATTTAGGTCCATTAATTTCTGTTAGCAGTGAAATTAATTGTTTTGGGGCAATATTTTTCTAACCTTAGACAATTTTGTCAGTTATTCAAATATTATTACTATTTGAGTTAAAGGAAATTGGTATTCTTTAACCTTGAGAAAAAGATTCTACAGTTTTCTTTCTGTATTTGTGATTCCCACTTCGTTAGACAGCCTGTACATATACTGTATGGAGTCAGAGGATAAGCTCAAATGTATACTGGGGGAATGTAAAAACAAGTAAAGAGTCTACTTCAGGTGTAGTAACCCATAACAACCAATCAGAAACAACAGACATATTAATGCTACCCGCCAGGGTAGGACTGGGCCAATGGGACACCTTGAAAAAAACCCAGACCCTATCCCTGGCAGAGACTCTGAGCACGGACCTCCTTCCATGGCTCCAATTGTGCTGTAAGAGGAGAACAAGGTGCATGTGGGGTGTAGGTGCAGCTGAGGGGGGGCCGGGGGAGTGTGGGGGCCCCTGAATTGGAATCCCCGGTGGACCCTGCACCCCCTAGTCTGATGCTGCTACTTTTGATAGACAGCCGTGGATCACTAGACATGGAGTAAGCAGATCAACTGTAATTATATGTCCCAAAGCATGTCACTAAAAAAAATAATGAGTTAAAAATATACATTCTGAAATTCATTACATTTTAGAGAGAGAAATGTAACTAGTTAGCAAAGTAATTTATTATTAAATGAACTAGACAAGCCAAGGATCCAGTTTTTCAGTTAATACATAATGTCCACAAAGTCATTATTCAACAGAGGTCTTCTGGAAAGTGAATGCATCAGTCAAAGAGATAATGTGGCAAGGTACTTGTGTCAGGCTGCATTTCTAACTTTTCAAAGGGTTAGAATCTCAGTGCTTTCCAATGTTTTTCATATACAACATATCACAGATGTACAGATGTTATAATACAAATAAGCATATTGAGCTGGTGGGCAAGTGGAGAGAAGGAGGAACATAAACCAATATTTATACAGCAGTTATGTCAAAGCAAATTAAAGAAATTAAACTATTCCATTTAAGTGGTTGATAGAGTATAATTCCCGACTTTTGGATAAAGATCTTGTATGTTCTGAAATGTAAAGCCATCTGTAAACTGTTGTGTAAAAAAAAGGCCCCTTGTTCTATCTTAGCTATAATGATGGCCAATATTAGCTTTAACTTGACTCACTCTTGACTGAGCCTCTATCTAAAGCTGGTCATAGACGCAAAGATCTCATCGTACGAATCGAGGATTCGTATGATTTTCGGAACATGTGTGGAGAGTCCCGTCATTTTTTGTCCGGCGGAGATCGGTCGTTTGGTTGATCGGACAGGGTTAGAAAATTTCTGTCGGCTGCGGGTAATGTCTCTGCGTGTATTGCCGATCGTACGATCTTCAGAGGGAGACTGTCACTAGCTTTGTCTATCGTACGATTGCTGTCAGGGGCAGAACATCGGCTGATCTGTTCTTAACTACTTTATTTGGTTGGAATGGTAAGACTTTGATCTGAATGGTTAGTGGCAGGTCGGAAAAGTCCGATCGTACATTGATTCATAAGATCAGATCTTTGCGTCTGTGGCCAGCTCTATTGGCCCAACTAATGGGAGACAATTAAGCCAGCGGGCAGCCAGATCTCTATCAGGGATGTTCAGAAATCCAACCCATAATTCTCTAATGTCTAGCCCAATGGCCAAATGATGGAACAGCCTACTCCTGGATTAGCAAACTTCTCATTTGAAGATCTCGTGGAATTTCAAGAAATTGTGCAGATCTTTCAGAACTGAGTTGAGTAAATTATACATGAAGAACAGTTTTAATTTTTATTGCCTAATACCACAATGTGCTGTCAGCATCACCGACATATCTCCAGGTATAAATAATTGTAGAAATAAATGAAATGCTTTATTCCAAGAAGGATCAAGAAATCAGAGAAGCATAAATCATAGATTATTTTCAGGTACTGTATACACTGATTGCCTGAGGTTGATGTAAGTGATTGAATTTTACCCAACCATTCAAGGCATACATATCATTGTCCATTGTTTATAGGTACATATATTTATTCTCTATATTCTCTATATTGAAAAGCATACACAAATCCAAATTCATAAAAAAGTGGAACATTGTATCTATAAATGATATATTTATTTACATTTAGCACTATGTTTTTTTGAGGAATTTTCAATTTTAAATCACAAAATCCTACTGCGTCCAAGGTACAGAGATCTGTTCATAGTCATTAGTTCTGCTATAGGCATCACACCAGGGTTCTCTAATATAATATTTAACATATCAGTTCAACAAATATCAGGCAAAGGTATGAATATAATTAGTTTAGCTAGGGTTGCAAATTATTTATTAAACAAGCAAGTTATCTCTTGGTTGCCAATGTATCTTGCCCTGTCTACCCCTCCGAAAGGAGTAAATGAGCCATTATGGCTATTGGTCAATGAAGAAGTTGGCTGTGTAGACTCTACTAAGGTAACAGCAGTGTAGATCAGCCTGAAAGAAAGACCCACTTGACTGAGAATTCCCAGTGAAAAACTGTATGTGGTCACTGTCCAACCCTTGATTTCTGTATTGGAAGGGCCATAAAAATCCAACGATCACTGTGAGGGCCCTTTCATGGCTCCTATAATGAGGAATTTTTAATTTAATAAATATCATAATTTGAGTCAAATTGCAACACTGGTCAACAATGACCTTTAAAAAAATGACCTCAATAAATTCTCAGAATTGCTGTTACTTTACTTTTTCAAATGCTATATTTTTGGGCAGATTTATTTAAAAAATCTGACAAAAATCTCCAAACAATTATAGTTTGAGGTCTTTACTTTACTTTACTTATTGGAACCAATTTATTCCTCATTTAAAATATTTTTAAAAAATATTAATAAACAGCCAAGAATTTCCTGAATACGTTCATTATAAGATTTTTCACCTGACAAAAATCCAAACTGTTACTTTTTAATCAATAGAATTCCAAGCCAACTTGCAACAATTTTTCCCATTGTTTAAAAAACAGCATAGCACTGGTACAAAAGTAAATTTTTTGTAAAAACAGAACTCGTGTGTGTATATATATATATATATATATATATATATATATATATATATATATATATATATATATATATATATATATATATATATATATATATATATATATATATATATACAGGTATGGGACCTGTTATCCAGAATGCTCGGGACCTGGGGTTTTCCGGATAATGGATCTTTCCGTAATTTGGATCTTCATGCCTTAAGTCTACTAGAAAATCATTTAAACATGAAATAAACCCAATAGGCTGGTTTTGCTTCCAATAAGGATTAATTATATCTTAGTTGGGATCAAGTACAAGTGACTGTTTTATTATTACACAGAAAAAGGAAATAATTTTTAAAATTTTGGATTATATGTATAAAATGGAGTCCATGGGAGACAGCAATTCCGTAATTCGGAGCTTTCTGGATATCGGGTTTCCGGATAAGGGATCCTATACCTGTGTGTGTGTATATATATATATATATATAATATAAAAAGAAAAAAATATTCTCATACTCAACTTTTCAAAAACAAAAAAATTCACAATTTGTAAAAAAAAAAAGTAAATTTTAATTTTAATATGCACACAAAAAAACTTGCCCCACTATGCAGTTTAAACTGCTGCCAAATATCAGACACAATGAATGTTGTATAGTTAGCACAGATATTAAGGATACAGCCATAGCATATTATTGATTCATAAAATATCATCTATCAGTGTTGGACTGGTCCACCGGGATACCAGGAAAACTCCCAGTGGGCCCATCTGCAACATTTGTCCGATTTCATGGTCATTCTTGATTTCTGTATGAAAACAAAGAGGCAAAATAGATGGAAGGAAACCTGATACGATGTAAAGTAAAGACACAAGAGGAACAACAGGTTACGTGAGGAGAAGAGTGCAAAGAGTTTGGAAAGTGGGCCTATGGTCTATTTTGATGGCCCCCCTGGCAACCCAGTCCAACACTGCTTTCTATTGTTCAGTAGAGATACATTTTACTATTAACAAAAACAGTCAAATATTGCAGTTGCAACAAGAATAAAATCAAACACAAATATAAATTGGTGGCTTAACATCATATTCTTAAATCTTTGATTTAAAACTTTTTTCCCTTAGAACAAAGATACCACTATTAATTATTTTATTCCTCTTTTATTCAATGTTATCAGCTTACATGTTGTTCCACTCAAGGGTTACTTCCCATTGTCACCAACATGAAGCAATGCTCAGTGATCCACAACATATGGGTGACTCCTTCCAAGCTCCTTGTGTGGCATCAGCCTCCTCTAAGAGGATGTGAAAGTTCATCCTTAGTTTAGACTAGGAAAATTGGCAAAAGGTGGCAAATAAACTCATTTTCATTATCACTTTTGAACAACATTATACCCCAGCACTCACAGCTTTGTCACTTAGACTGAAACACAGATACTGAAGTATTCTTTTTTGGAAGAACGCTTCTCCATAAACTTGCAGGTACTGTACCCACTGATGTTGCACTAAAACGCTTTTGTTGTTGCTGTTGTATTTTTTATAGCTGAAAATGAAGATGTAGGCTTGGCGTGAGGGTTGTCTGTACATAGGAGTAGGTAGGTATTAGGTTGTCTATGAAGAGTCTCATTTATCCAGGTCATGATATACAGTATCTAGTAGAATTACTGTAACTGGACATTTTAGAGTTTTTCTTGAAAATGTTTCACTGCTGAATTGAGTTCAATTAAAGAAGCCACTTGGATGAGTGGTGAAAAACTCTAAGGGGCCAATTCACTAAGATTCGTAGTTGCGCCAGGCGTAACTTCGCCAGGCGTAGTTTCGCCAGCGCTTTGCAAATTCACTAAAATCCGAAGTCGCACTCAGGGGTAGCGTAAGGTTGCGAAGTTGCGCGAGCGTTGATTCGCTAAGCGAAGCGAAGTTACGCTAGCGATGGTTAATTTGCATACGGCGCCAAATTCAAATTCAAATTTCAATGGAGGAATATGTAGCAGCACTACAAATGCCTGGGAAACCTTCAAAACATCAAATAAAATTTTTATTCTGCCCTACACATGTGCCCACTGTATAGTTAAGTTGCCATGAGTCAGGAAATGTAGGGGGAAGGAGGGGAGCCCCAAAAAATTTTTCAATCTTTTCCAGTCAATCACCCATAATATAGAAAAAACGCCAGCGTTTTTTGGGACTTAGAAAAATTTTTAACTTTTTTTGATGAAATCCCTATCTACTCTATTGCGCTTCGCCTGGTCTGAGGTGGCGAAGGAAGTCTAGCGTAAATGGTAGCGTTCAGAACAATGTGCGCGTTAGTCAATTTGCGTAGTTACGTCCGTTGCGCAAATTCGCCAGGTGTAAGGGTGCAAAGTTACGCTAGTGAAGTTACGCTAGTGTCCGTTAGTGAATTTGCGAAGTAACGAAAATGGCCAACGCTAGAGAATTGACGCTAGCGTTAGGCTCTTCGGCGCATAGTGAATTTGCCCCTAAATGTTTAGTTGCCTTTGACTTAATTTTACTAGATACTGTAGGTCTCAGATTATTTACTGCAGTCACCCCAACCTGGCCCAGACCAGCAGTGTCTATATAAATGGCACAGAAGAACAGATATAGTAGGCTTTATTGAAGTGAGAAGAACGACCATGCCCGTACCATGGCTTCCATTAAGTTAAATGGTGTGCCATGAGTGATGATGGAGTGCCAAATACATTAATAAAGTCTGTTCACCATATAGAAAACTGCAAGTGTGTGCCTTCAGCGGAGCCCCAGCAGATCTGCCCTTCAATTATATAACGTGCTTCTTATTGGTAGTGATGTGCGAATCTGTTCTGCAAAATTTTTTGCTACAATGAGGAAAAATTTGCAAACAGCATTCTCAAAAGGTGGCGATTTTTTTTTTCACACAACATTTTTTCACTCCAAATGCATCAAAGTCAAGGGGTGTTTTTTCTCAAATTATTTTTCACTCAAAAAGCATTAAAGTCGTAGGCATTTTTTTTGCAGCAACTTATTTGTTGTTGTGAATTTTTTGTTGCGAAAACATTTGCAGATGGCAAAGCCTGGCAAAAAAAATTCACTCATCACTACTTATGGGTCAAATGGTTTGTGCAGTTGTTGACCCAATTTACAATTTATTAGAAAGGAGGTTAAGTGAATGTTGGCGTTTATTAGTAAAAGAATAAAAAAGATGGTGGGTGGGGGCAGAATATAGTGTATATCCTGTTTATGCTTCTAAAATTTTCCCATGTTCATTCTGGTGTTGGTTTTCCTGTTCAGGTTCTTCTAGGGGGACCTGGAAAAGAAAATAGAAACCTCTAATTACATTGCAGTGCCCAATAGAAACCACAAATGAATGTCTATGGGATGTTGTGAAGAACATAAAATAAAAAGTCAGAAATTATGAAAGCTATCAACAGTTGAAGGCTCGCTTGAATGGTTTCCATCTTGCAAAATGTTTGAGTTTGATACAGTAAGTTCCAGATTGAAATGAGCTACTACTTTCAGCCCCCAGCAACTCTTCCACAGCAGAGCGATCTATCTGTCATTAGAAGGGTCAGGGCGAGTTAATGTTAGAGATTAGGGGGCAAATTCACTAAGCGCCGAAGCGCCGAACGCTAGCGTTAATTCGCTAGCGTTTGGCATTTTCGTTACTGCGAAAATTCACTAACGAACGCTGGCGTAGTTTCGCTAGTGTTACTTCGCACCCTTACGCCTGGCGAATTTTCGCTAGCGACGTAACTACGCAAATTCACTAACGCGCGCAGTGTACTGAACGCTACCTTTTACGCTAGACTTCCTTCGCCACCTCAGACCTGGCGAAGCGCAATAGAGTAGATAGGGATTGTTTCAAAAAAAGTCAAAATTTTTTCTAAGTCCCAAAAAACGCTGGCGTGTTTTCTACATGATGGGTGATAGGCTGAAAAAGATCGAAAAATTTTTTGGGGCTCCCCTCCTTCCCCCCTACATTTCCTGACTCATGGCAACTTACCTAGACAGTGGGCACATGTGTAGGGCAAAATAAATTTTTTATTTGCAGATATGAAGGTTTTCTAGGCAGTTGTAGTGCTGATACGTATTCCTCCATTGAAATTTAAATTTGGCGCCGTATGCAAATTAGCCTTCACTAGCATAACTTCGCTTTACATAGCGAATCAACGCTAGCGCAACTTCGCAAACTTACGCTACCCCTGAGCGCAACTTCGGATTTTAGTGAATTTGCGGAGCGCTGGCAAAACTACGCCTGGCGAAGTGTGGCGAAGCGCGGCGAAGTTGCGCCTGGCGCAACTTCGAATCTTAGTGAATTTGCCCCTTAGAGAATAGAGTCAAGGCGTGCTGCATGCACATTTGTATTGGCAAGAAAACTCATACAAAGGTTAATACAGTAGACCTACAGTATTTGGCCCATACCTGAGGATTAATAATTTCCACCTAGTCACTGATTTAATGCTCCCACTGAATATTAACCAGTTCCCTGTACGACTACTTTTCATGTAGATACATAATGCTTGCAATTTAGTTTCCTACAAGCTCTTGTTCTAAACTCATAAATGCAATAGCATAATGGGCTCAAATTGATGCTTGCTTTGCTTTCTTATGCACCAAAATATATATGTTATAATATGTAATCCTGTTCTCACTATATATGAATAAAGCCTAACATGACTAGGGATGAACGAATTTTTTTGCCTAAAAAATGATGCCCATAGACTTGTATAGCGTTGTGCGTCAAAATAAAAAGCGTCAAAGTTTTTTTGATGCCCATAGACTTTAACGGGCGTCGGCGTCATTTCGCCGGCGGGGAATTTTTGAAGAAACGGGTCAATTTCGCCCATCCCTAAACATGACTTCAATGAAAGACAACTTCATGGAAGTCTCCCAAAGTGATCCTATTTGATTTTACTACAGGTATTGGACCTCTTATCCAGAAAGTTCATGGCATAGAGATTTCCGGATAAGGAGCCTTTCTACATACCTGAAGTCTACTAAAAAAATTATTTAAACATTAATTTAACCCAACAGACTGGTTTAGCCTCCAATACGGATTAATTATAGCTTAGTTGGGATCGATTACAAGGTAATAATTTATTATTACAGAGGAAAAGGAAGTGATTTTTAAAAATGTGAATTATTTGATTCAAATGGAATCTATGGGAGACAGCTTTCCCATAATCGGGGTTTCTGGATAACGGGTTTCTGGATAACGAAGCCCATACATGGAGCTGAATGTTGAAAATACACATAAACCCATAGACTTCCATAGAAATTGGGCAGTAGAGTAGCTGATTCATTTTTTCAATTGAATTTTCTCAAATTACAAGACTATGATGGCTATAGGATGGCAAAGGGCATCAGTATTTGCTGGAAAATACCATCTATAGACCTTTTGACTAGTATTTGCTTAACAAATCTAACATTAAACCAGTTAAGCCATAACACAACGAGGTCCCTGATTTGACTCTTGGGAAATGCAATGACATTAAAATAAATACTTCAAATTGACTTGGCTTTAAATCCATCCATTAGTAACTGATACATAGTTGGACAGTCCATGTAATTATATAAAATCTCTAAAAGTTCACTTTTGCTAGTTGTTGTTACTTACCTCCCAATAAATGGAATCATCATAGCAATTTTGGTCAGGTGGCTGGCCCAAGAAAGGCAACTTAAGGATAAATCCTGAAATAAATAAAGCATACGATATTTGTGAGGATACACAACTCATTCTATTGTATAGACATTTAGAAGACCTTTCCCCAAAGGATATGTAGACCGTGATCAATCAGTACATACTGCCTATGCAATGCCAATGATAATGTGATGGATTGATGGAACTGATGGAAAATCTCATCAAATAGAGAAATAATCATTGCGATCAGCTGTGATGTCCACCTGCCACATCCATTCCATGTTTTTTTTCTAGAGCTGAACTGCATTTGAAAATGGTCCTGTGCTTCTGATGGGTAGTCAGCCTTTAGAATTAGAAAATCCAGACTTTTCACAACTACATCCACAATTTACATGTATGATGTGGCAGTTTTGGGTTTGGTTTTGCCATGAAAACTGGGAAAGTGGGGTGTTTTCTTGGTCTATGTGTTGTTTAAGTTCAAAGAAAGATTTCAATTTAATTATGATCAATTTAGATGGATAATGATCAATTTAGATCAACTGACAGGGTGAGACATGTGGTCAAGTGACTAGAGCAACCTAGAGGGTAGGTATGTCTCTCCCAGAATGCTCTAGAGACCCTGCAGATGTGGAGAAGAACAGAGCCTTTATCCCACAATTAAGTTGTGGGGTAAAGGCGCTTATGCAATAAAAAACCCAACCAAACACTGAAGGGAACTGTATTATTTTTTTTGTCTAGTTGTACAGTAATTGCAATAGTAACAGAGGTGTGTTGGATATTCAGACAACCAGCATACCAGTCTCTTCTGGTTTCAAAGGAATGAATGTTTCCTGTATATTTTACTTGCAATTGAAACATATTTTGTGAAAAAACACTCAGCTGTGACTTAAACACTTGCAGATACCTCCTTGAAATTATCCTGGGTGTTGCAGTCTTTTTAGCATTTTTGCCATATGAGTGATCTCTAACAAAACAATATCACCAAATGGTATGAAAAGTTATAAAATTTTTGCCATGAAAATTTGTCCTTTGTTCTGTGGGTTGAGGTTCGTGGATTTCTCAATAACTTACATTTGGAGATACATTTGGGGGTTATTTAATAACCTCACAACTCCAATTTTTCTCATTTAAAAAAAAAACACTTGAATGGAAAAACCTCTAATCAGTGAATTCGAGGTGAACAACCCAAAAACTCAAATTAGTCGAGTTTTCCATGGGAAAAAACTTGAATCGCTTGAATTAATCAAGTTTTCGAGCGAAACCCACTGAAAAAAACGCTAACATCATGAAGGCTATTAACATCTTCAAATGGTTCAAGGGAACTCTGCCATTGACTCCGACATGACCTTGACAGGTTTTAGCTGGAGTATTTCTGGATTAGTGCTCTGAGGTAAAATAAATTTAGAAGAGTTCGAGGTTTTTTTTACCCCAAACAATTTGAGTTTTTTAATAAACCCGAAAATTTGAGTTTTCACTGGAAAAATACCCTTGAAAACTTGAATTTTTCAGGTTAAATACAACTCTTACTTTTTATAAATCTGCCCCACAATATATTTAATAGAAAGTTGTCCAGGAAACAGTACTTTGCTATGACCTATTATTGTGCATTCAGCTGAGGAAATTTCAAAAGAAAACACCATTCTCCTGATTTATGCTCCATTTCCTTCCCAGCCCCGGTGGATCCCAAATGTACAATAATTCTAGAGCTTCTTCACAAAACCAAATCACAGTCCCTGAGAATTATTATAATGATGGCAATATTTTTCATAGAATAGTTTACAAATTGCTTATTCTTGCCCAAACTCTCTACACTACTATTTGTTATTTAACATCAAGGGGGGTGTAATTATAGAGTAGATACAGCAGTACAAACATTAAAGAATATAGGTTACATTCCAGTCCATTTAAACTCACAGTAAACCAACACTATGGGCCAGATTAAATTAATTTACAAAACTGTTTATCACATGAAAACTCATGGATAGTTATGGGCGAGTTTGTCCCGTTTCGCTTCGCCATGAATTTCGTGAATTTCCAGCGAAATTCGCAAAACTGGTGAAAAATTCACAAAACAGCGATTTTGCCGCCAGCGATAATTCAAAACCATCACTGGCATCAAAAAAACTCTGACGAAGGCGGCAAAATCGTGACACCAGCGAATTATTGCCGGCGGTGAAATGGCCGAATTCACTGCAAATTCGTGCCTGGCAAATAAATTCGCCAATCACTACTCATGGACGAGATTTAATATGAGATGCAATACAATTGAGAAAAACATATCTCACTGTTTATCACATGAAAAGTCTATGGGAAAAACTGGAAGTGAATTTGGAGAGAACGTTTTTCTCCTCTAATTGAATCTCATCCATGAGTTTTCATGTGATAAACCATGCAATAACTTTTTCTCCGCGAATTGAATCTGGCCCTATATTTGTAGAATGGATACCCTACCATTACAGCAATAATTGTTTTATAAACAAACAAAAAAAGGAATTTTAGTGCAATTGGAAAAAAACAAGGCAGAATAGAAGCAGCTATCCCCAAGGAATTGCCAATCAAATAATTCTACAAGGACTGTATCACTAAGTTGGGGCCTATAACCATGTTATTAATCACACTGTCTCTCTTTAATGAGCTCAATCTTCTCGTCTTCTCGGGTACACAAACCCAAATAACTTTCTAAAGCATCAGTGACAGACCTTACCCCTTAGACTTATTTGTCTAGAATCTCTGTGTTCCCCTACTTATATTGTAAAGCTTTACAATGCCTGTTTTCCTATGACACTGGTTTTCCTAGAGTAGGGGTCCCCAACATTTTTACCATTGAGTCACAAATCAAATGTAAAAAGAGTTGGGGAGCAACACAAGCATAAATACAATGGGGGTGCCAAATACGGCTGTGATTGGCCATTTGGTATCCCCTATGTGGACAGGCAGTCTACAGGAAGCTCTGTTTGGCAGTACACCTGGTTTTTATACAACCAAAACCTGCCTCCAAGCCTAGAATTCAATAATAAGCACCTGCTTTGAGTCCACTGGGAGCAACATCCAAAGGGTTGGTGAGCAACATGTTGCTCATGAGCCACTGGTTGGGGATCACTGCCCTAGAGTCTTCCTCCCCAGACCTTTGTTGATCTCTCTACTCCTTAGAATGGATCAAAAAATAGAAATGGCTAATTTTGCCTTATATACTCTCTGGGGTTCACCTGACCTGAACTGACATTACATGAGTCTACCACCAGTGCAACACTGAAAGGCAGGTACAGTAGCTCATCCCAAACGTTCCTCCAGATACTAACATATAGGACACTCAGCTATGGTATGCCTAAACTTCAACTTCTTGAACATGCTTCTGTACATACAGTAGTAATATATTTTTGTGTTATGTTTGGATTGATGGTTTATTAACTGATCCTGACAATTATTGCTGCTTGCCCCTGACCTGTGCCTGACTTCCTGAATGCACTCTTGTCTAACTTCTCGGGTACCTCTCTGCTACCTGCTTTGTACTGGGACTTCCCAGAACCTTCTTCATCCTCAGTCCTATCTTTCTGTCTTTCTGTGTTGGAAAACCTCATGGCCTTGAAAGAGAGGAGAGGTAGAAGAGAATACCTGATGCAATAAAGCAGCAAAACATTTCCATTCCCATCTGCAAAATCACAAATAAGCACTCGGCCATAATACGGTGGAACTGGTTCTTCTGGAGAATTGTACAAACCTGTGAGAGCTCCTCCAACAATAGAGATTCCCAGTGTTGCAGCCAATGAAGCAGCTTGCATAGCTGGGGTGCAGCTACAAATACAAGAAGACACATAAAAAATGATTATGATGTAACGGTTAGGGTCGCAACAGACATATTGGTCCAGATTGAATTAAATGAGAAAAACGTGTGTCCTAATTCAATTTCATATTTCCCCATAGACTATAGTATACAGTAATTTTCTACCATACTCACTGTATTGATCCCAAATAACTAAGGCAGTTGTTTGGGAGTCCTTGAGAGCTCAAAGCAATATCTGGAGGACACCCTAAAGCAAGTTATGGAGAATACTTATTTACTGTTCCACATTCTAATTAAACTGAAGTGGGACAGGCACTTCTCAAGCTGTGGATATCTACAAAAACATATATTAATATACATTCTTAGCAAGAGATTTACCCTTCTTTAGCTCCGACTGCTGCAGACACTATCCCTGCAAGTCCTCCCAAGATGCCGGGCAAACCATGCAAGTTGTGCACGCCACATGTATCTTGTATACGCAACTTTGTTGCCAAGAATGGCTGAAAAGAACAAGATAATTTCAGTAACACTGATTGAATACAAGCCTATTTAATATGTGCCCTCTTCCCCCTTAGAAAGTCTAGTCTCTGACTGTCAGCTTTGAAGATTATACAGTAAGGGGTAGTCGTTGATTTAATTCATGCCGAAGTGCAAAGCATGATGAAAACGTTAAATATTTTGAGACTATATAATATATAGACTATTAAAAGATAATCTATATAAATATAGTCTATATAGATTTAAAGGAAAAAGTCTTCTAAAATGATTTTTCGAGATTTATTATACCCTGAGGATGGAAAAAGCCTGAATCCGAAAATCCTCTCAGACCTGCCAAGATTGTATATAAGACAATGGGAGAGGTCCCTATACTATTTGAAAGTTTCTGTAGTCTGCGCTGGATTTAGCCCGGAAATCTGATTATTTTCTGCAAAAATGTAAATGTCTTTTCTATTGAGTGTTTTCCTGATCCAATTAAAGCAAGCTTTCTTTAATAATAATAAATAAGGTCCAATCGTGGATTGTAGATTGGTCTGACTTTTTTTATTTAAACACTCGAAAAAAATTCGGATTTTGATAAATTAGGCCCGAAGATGTGGACAGTGTTTATAATTCCTTTAGTGTTTGTGTGGTTTGGATTTATTTAACTTTTATTTGGCAGCTTAGGATTTAAATCGATTTCTAGTTGCTATGGTGGCTGATCTTATCAATTTGCCAGTTGTAGGGATACAAGCCTTCATGAGTTAAATTTGCTTCAGATTTGCTTCAGATAACACAAGAAACAATCTTTTAATTAGGGATGCCCAATCTGTAATGCTTCAGCATAGGGATTTTATATAATATATATATATATATATATATATATATATATATATATATATATATATATATATATATATATATATATATTCAATGCCAAGTATAAGTTGTGCTTGATAATGATAAATGTTTACCAAAAGGTGAAATGATTGCATGACAATAAGACCCTTACATTAGTATACATATACATAAAGAGAGGTTGTATGTACAATTAATATATAACCATTATATTAACACTCAACGATTCTTATGCAAAACAGTTTCTTTCCCCCGACGGCCCTTACGCATGTGTTTTAATGATTATAAGGGACACAGTAGATTATTCACAAATTATTCCAAAGGTCAGCATGAAACTCTTCACTCATCTGAACCTTGTATTGCCCTGTGCTCCACTACTCGCTCCAGGTGCCATTCGTTTCCCTAGTGCAGTTATAAATATAAAATAACTATCATGAAACCAGTCAACCGGGAGGCCGGATACTCACAGTCAGGAATTTGAAGCCAAGGGTTGAAATGATTCCAGCTGTGAATCCAATGATCATGGCTCCAAAAGGCCCGATGTTCATATCAGCGCATGTACCGACTGCCACTCCCCCAGCTAAGGTGGCATTTTGGATATGAACCTGCAGGGAAAGCCAATGACCAAAACAAAATAAGTTCTATTTCTGTTTGTATTTTATTTTAAGAATATATTCAGAGGTGGCAGGTGGATGGGTGAGGCATTGAATCCTCTATAAAAGATATATTTTAAGGAAACCATGACATTTTCTATCCAGCAGAGCCTGATGCAACTGTTGCATTTGCTACATTCTAAAATATGCAGGGGCGCTATCCCAAGGTAGGTAAGAAAAATTACCAAATGTGGAGAAGAAAGGACACAGTGTGCAGGTGAGTCTCATCCAGAGGTTATGAATTCCTTTTTGGAAAACTAGCTGGACAGTTTGAGTCTGAAGGTACAGGTATGGGACCTGTAATCCAGAATGATTGGGACCTGTCGTTTCCGGATAACGGATCCCATAACTTTAACATATTTGTTATACACAGAACTCATGCCTTAATGCTCTGTAAAATGGGGAGTGGGTATGGGAACAATAGAAAAGAATGGGTTATGTAACCTCATGTGTTCCTGTTAAATGGAACACAAATATAAAATGCATGTACAAACAAAAGTGTGTAGGAGCTCTAAACTTGTCAAGCTTGTGTATTGCTCAGAACTGTCTTGGATTTAATGAAAGAGGATTTCCTTGGGCAGAACACCAATTACACTCAGCTGCAAGGTCAACCCTGTATTACCCAATTTTGTGCACAGGGTCCTTGTACAGGTATGGGACCTGTTATCCAGAATGCTCAGGACCTGGGGTTTTCCGGATAACGGATCTTTCCGTAATTTGGGTCTTCGTGCCTTAAGTCTACTAGAAATTCATTTAAACATTAAATAAACCCAATAGGCTGGTTTTGCTTCCAATAAGGATTAATTATATCGTAGTTGGGATCAAGTACAAGCTACTGTTTTATTATTACAGATA
Source organism: Xenopus laevis (assembly GCF_017654675.1). Taxonomy (NCBI): domain Eukaryota; kingdom Metazoa; phylum Chordata; class Amphibia; order Anura; family Pipidae; genus Xenopus; species Xenopus laevis. The sequence goes on from NC_054379.1 coordinate 160,507,569, forward strand.
AAAAGGAAATCATTTTTAAAAATTTGGATTATATGGATAAAAGGGAGTCTATGGGAGAGAGCCATTCCGTAATTCGGAGCTTTCTGGATATCGGGTTTCCGGATAAGGGATCCTATACCTGTACATAGGGATCAATGACTTTGGTCACATACATTTATCCAACAAATATCAATGTCTTCATAGGACTTCATATCTAGTTCTCATGTAGGACCAATCTCTTCAATGATAGCTGAATGTGTATATTATTCTATAAAACCTACTATAATTACATTTGAGGCTAGAACATGAGAAAAATTAACCCAAGTCTGTGGTGCCCCCCCCCCCCACAAATACCTACTTGATGTCAGAACTCACCATATCCAATTTGCCTTTGTGTTCAACAAAGCTGGAAATAGCATAGGCAGTGAGCACGCTGGCAGCCAAGGAAAAGTAAGTGTTAATAATGGCCATTTGTTGGTTCATGCCAGGATCGGCAATGGCAGAATTGAAGCTTGGCCAAAACATCCAGAGGAAAAGGGTTCCTAAACATGAAAAAAATACTTTTTTTAATGCCTGGCAGGGACAATCTCAAAAAGATCTGGGATGTCAGAAAGGAAAGTGCCCTCTTAGCAGGAGATACTGGAGCCTTTTGTCAATAACCTGGCAGATCATTGACTAAATCTTTCCAAATCAATATCTGGTTGTGATTATTCAGATATTTATGGGGCAGAGAACAGCCTAAAACGGAATCAAATTGTTAATATGGCTCATGTGAGACAAACTCTCTGATTGGCTAGATTTGGTCTTTAAAGTGGCAGGACAAATAACCCTCTGTGTACCTACTGCATGCACTTCTGATGAACTATTTGCCCAGAATTCCATCTTAATAATGGGGGCCTGATAATTAACTTTTACTTTTCATTTTATAAAGAATAACCATACCTCTATTTGCCTTTTGAATCTCTCCATTTACAGCCCGTACTATCTAGAGCTACTGCCATGTAAATGCTTACCGATCATAGCAAACAAATCCGAGTGATAAACAGACCCTTCGTTTTCATGGCCATTTTTCAGCGAAGGACGGTATAAAACCACTGCAGCCGCCAGGCCAAAGTAAGCTCCAAAGGTATGAATGGTCATGGAAGCGCCGATGTCACTCGCCTGTCAAAAAATAAAATTGCACTTGTATCGCTATAGTAAACTGCTTTATGAGAGGGCAGTTTACGCTACTTTCCTTTGTGGGCTGAGACCACAGATGAGCTCTCTTTCTCAGGGGTAAGCCCTCGCAGTGGGTGGAGGCAGGGTGTAGTGTAACTGTAACTGTGTGCGATGCACAAGAAATTGGGCGCCAGTAGTTCTATTTGCTTGAACAATGAACGGAGTTTATTAACCAAAACTAGAGTTCACCATGGAGCATGGAACATAGAATAAAACAGAGCTTAATCAAGGTAGCAAGGCATACTCACTGTATTAATATAGAACAACTCTCTGAAGAGTAAGGAGTACATGTAGAAAACAATGCAGCTTGTTGGAAGGTATTTCCCCAATCTTCAGGATTACTTTAAGTGGAACTCAGAAACTCATACTTCCCTGAGCTTAACACTTAGGCCCTACTATGGGGTCAGTAATACCCGGGATCTTAATCCCTCTAATATCCTCGTCGGAGCTTTGAGCTGCTCAACTACATACCCTATCTATCACTCCTAGACTGATCTATTAAAGGGTATAACTATCACTTCACTATACTCAGGCTGAGTTCCACCACCCCTAACCTCTGTGGTCTAACAGAGGAAAGGTTCAGCAGCAATGGCCTCTACCTCGTGGCTTTCAAGCCCTTTTATATACCACAGTGCCATCTAGCATCCACTGTGAGAACTGCAGGGATGACATAAGCACAAGGTCCCCATAAGGACCCACTGAGGTGTCCATATTACTAGGCGTGTGCCTGTCTGTAATGTGTAAGGGTTTCTAAGATTTTCACATCCCTACACACTGATTTTGGATCTCAGGATTAAATATAAACCATGATCAGAGCTGAATTTATGGGGCCAATCAGAAGTGGCTCCTCTGCTGATGTCACATGTAGGAATCAAGGAAAATTACCAGAAGTAAGTTTAGTGTATTGAGGTTGGAACTGGGGTATCATCTCACCTACATGGAGTTGCTATGTATAGGTAGCGATACAACAAACACAAGTTATGATGTAACTATAACTACAGTAGATTCATTGCATATCTATCTTTTTTTACTTACCCCCAGCATTCCAGCCAGATGCTCATTGCCAGCAAATATAGCAATTTCTATAATTGCCATGATTAGCATTTGGACTGGACTTGTCTTCCCCAGGACAGCACCGAATGAGATCAGGACAGTCGCGGTACTGAAATCAGCATTGATCATTCTTGAATAAAGCAAATAGAAAGATTTAATTTATGATACACATGGGGGCACTGTTTTTAGTTAACAGTTAAAAGAAAATAGATCATAGACACCAATATGGCCAATAGATTCCTGTCATTCATGTCCCACCTGGCATTTAGAGGGTCAGAACAACTGGTTGCCAACCAAAACGCCAGGATTGGTTTCAAGTAAATTGTACAGCAAATATGTCAGTTGCAGGTGTGCCCATAGACTGTTGGCAGCTTCAGAAAAAAAAACTTGTTTAAAAGATAAGACCAAAGGATGCGCCTAGATCCTAGTGAGTCCCCACTATGCCATATTCTCCACTGCCCTCGTTATGAGTGTAGACCTTAGATGACAGGTTCTTTGGAAGACCCTTCAAGACTCAGTTTGATACTGTCTCCTTATACTTTAACTTTTTTTGATGCAATTAAAATCATGTCACTGACACCCATTAAAGTATATATGCGTCAAAAAAATTTTGACGGGCGGCAATTGTGTTTTGACGCTCAACGTATGGGCGTCATTTCCGCAGCGTCATTTCCAGCCATCCCTAGATTTAATGAGTTCACAAAGTGGAAAGTAACAATGACTACAGTTATTTCTGGGTATGACTACATTTCTTCCCATGTCCACTGATTGATCCAATGGGACCAATGGACATCCTGCTAAAAGTCTCTAAAACTACAGTATATTAATAGATTCCAAAAGACCTATGACATATGAGACAGTTGTTTGGCAATTTGTAGATTTTGGGGAGTATTGAAAATGTCCATATGTTTAGCTTATGGATGATGGAAAAGGCAAGCATCCACATTTATGTTATATATTTTTTCTGGGGACTTGATGGCGTTAATACCTATCACATGACTATGGTATAAACCTGGAGCCACAGCAACATTATATTCTTTAAGATAGCTATACACTCTCCTTCTATTCCTATGGCCCATCAATTTTTGTAGGGTTTTGGGCATATTAACAAACTCTGATAATGGCAGATTTTCCATTTGGGTGAAAATATGCTTGTTTTATATAAGATCTTGGTGATTAATGGAATCTGACATTATACACATGCAAGATCAGTCTCTAAAGCTCCCCTGTTTAAAAACATGTCAACAAATATTTTTCTGGTATTTACAACACTTTCCTTTTTTGGTATTTGTGGCCATTAATACTGATACCTAAAAGATACTGCAACCAGGAATGTTAAAACAAATTTCAAAAGGACTGACATGGTTAAAGATTAGCAACCACAGATAGGCAAGGAGTTAAAGGGATACTGTCATGGGAAAAATAATTTTTTGCAAAATGAATCAGTTAATAGTGCTGCTCCAGCAGAATTCTGCACTGAAATTCATTTCTCAAAAGAGCAAACAGATTTTTTTTATATTCAATTTTGAAATCTGACATGGGGCTAGACATATTGTCAATTTCCCAGCTGCCCCAAGTCATGTGACTTGTGCTCTGATAAACTTCAATCACTCTTTACTGCTGTACTGCAAGTTGGAGTGATATCACCCCCTCCCTTCCCCCCCCCCAGCAGCCAAACAAAAGAACAATGGGAAGGTAACCAGATAACAGCTCCCTAACACAAGATAACAGCTGCCTGGTAGATCTAAGAACAGCACTCAAAAGTAAAAACCCATGTCCCACTGAGACACATTCAGTTACATTGAGAAGGAAAAACAGCAGCCTGCCAGAAAGCATTTCTCTCCTAAAGTGCAGGCACAAGTCACATGACTTGGGGCAGCTGGGAAATTGACAAAATGTCTAGCCCCATGTCAGATTTCAAAATTGAATATAAAAAAATCTGTCTGTTTTGCAGTGCAGAATTCTGCTCTGAGTAGTACTATTAACTGATGTGTTTTGAAAAAAACATGTTTTCCGATGACAGGATCCCTTTAAATTGTCCAGGAACTGACCAGCCTGAGCTTGACAGATAACATTGAGTTTACCGAAAAAATAATAAAGATTTAGGGAGTTATTTACTAAAACTATAATCCGATAAATTCAGGGTTTTCACAGGCAAAAAAATTGAGTGATTCGGGAAAGAAAAATAATATGATTCAGGTTTTTTTTATCAGATTTTTTCCCAATCCAATTTATTTGAGTTATTTTATTAAAAAATAATTAATTATGAGATACAGTGTATTCGGATTTTAGTAAATAACCCCCTTACTAAAACTCAAATGAATCTAATTTTTTTAAGAAAGCAAATACGACCACAAAATTAACTCATTTATCAATAATTCTTCTTCAAAAAATGGATTTTATCGAATTTTCGTTGCAAAAAATTCGAAATTTTTGGATTATCGGACAAAATCAAAGAATCTTTCAGATTTTCCAGCACATATAACGATGTCAAGAAACAACTTCAGGGACATCTGCCATTGACTTCTACATGACCTCGACAGGTTTATTTTCGTGTATTTTCAGATGGATTTGAAGCAGCTTTGTGGTATGATAAATCTCTAAAAAACGAGTGTTACTTTTTCATAAAATTTGAGTTTTCACCTTAAAAACGAGAAAAAAATTGAGGTTTTATAAATGTCCCCATAGTGTGTGAAAGTGGTGGTGCAGGAAGTGATGCATAGACTGGTAAATCATGAATTCTCATGTAGTATAAATGTTTTACCAAAAAATAAGTCATAGAAGAGTTTTTGGGGTTCCTTACATAGGCCTGTCAATATCCTTGATTCCACATGACCTTATTTGATTGAGTAGAAGTTGTTTGTGGGTTGTGGCTTGATTAAACTTAAAGGGAAAATGCACCCCCACTTTTTGAATGTGCTAATTCTGGGCTCATGTAAAAAGGTATATAAATAATATCTCAGCCCCAGATATAAATAAAGAAGATAAACACTACCTTATTCCACAGATTGAAAATAAAACAAGATTTTCCATCTCTTTGGGACCAGTTCTCCACCTCCCTATGCTCACAGAATGATCCAAACTCTTGTTCCAATTTGAAGTGATGGATTTTGGGACTCAATGACTCCCTACTTTCCAGAGATTGGGTCCACCACCCACTATGGAAAGCAGAGGGATTTCAAGTCCCAGAATCCATCACTTCATAATGGAACAAGTTGAGGAGGGGGTTGGATTATTCTGATGGACCAAATGAACAGGGTGAGCCTAATGAGGCTGGGAAACTGGTCCCTGCAAACACAAGGAATACATTTACGTATATTTATTCCTGGAATTTCAAATAGTGTTTCTACACCTTGGTAACAACTGAATGAGCTCTTGTCAACAAGGGAGTATATTTTAATAAACAAATTAAGATCTAGATCTTTCTGGATATTTCTCAAAAATTATAGTTTCCAGGGGAAAAAAAATACATTAAGAAAGCAACTTTTCCAAAAGCATATCAAACAAAAACCCACTTTAATATATCGACTTCAATTTTCCCATGATGAAGGTGCCAGAATCCTTGCATTAATATTCCCCACTGAAGTCCCAGTGCAGCAATGAGCATATTGACCCCGACACTGCTGAACCCATATCTCTTTAGAAATGTCATCAGGAAACCGAACCCAACGAAGATCATGACATGGACATCCTGGAATACTGAAGGGTAAAAAAAAAACAATGAAATTATGGCAGTTGATGTCTATCAGAGCACAAACATCATATTCAATTTTGGTAGGTACAGCACTAGGTGCAGTGAAACTTGAATGTCCTACAGTGTTGTATATAAAGAGCTGGTGTCTTTGTTCCAACTAGGCGCTTTTTGAAAATCACGTAAGGAAAGGTGCAGATTAATTCTAGCAACCCATTGCAATCATTTAGCTTGCTTTCAAATAGATGAGCAAAAAGTGCTGATTGGATGCTATTGGTTACTAGATCTGGTCAAACTTAGCACCTTTTGTAATTAGTAGGCACTAAGATATATTATTCTCACACCCACATTTTGTTGTTTGCTGTTGTTGCTTCTGAATTGTGCTCTACAGAAATGATTATTCCCCATCCTATCATGAAACCCATAATGATTCCTGTGCAACTTGAGCTCCATTTGCAAACTGGGACAAGTTAACACTTGGGGGCACATTTACTTAGCTCGAGTGAAGGAAAAGAAGAAAAAATACTTTGAATTTCGAAAGTTTTTTTGGCTACTTCGACCATCGAATTGGCTACTTCGACCTTCGACCACGACTTCGACTTTGAATCAAACAAATTGAACTAAAAATCATTCGCCTATTTGACCATTGACTATTTCGACTATTTTGACCAATCAAAGTACTGTATCTTTAAAAAAAAACTTCGACCCCCTACTTCGCCAAGTAAAACCTACCCAGGTTTATAGGCTTTCTAACAAATTTCTGGTCGAAGGAAAATCGTTTGATTGATGGATTAAAATCCTTCGAATCGTTCGATTCGAAGGATTTAATTGTTCGATCGAACGATTTTCCTTCGATCACATATTGTGGTAAATCCTTTGACTTCGATATTCGAAGTCGAAGGATTTAACCTCAACAGTCGAATATCGAGGGTTAATTAACCCTCGATATTCGACCCTAAGTAAATGTGCCCCTTGGACTACAGTATGTATGAAAATGTTCTCTGGAATTCTTGCCAAAATACTATTGGCCATCTTTAATAAAGCTCAATGGCATTTCAGCTGAGGCTAAAGTCAGGCTTCATTCCTTTTGAGGTTTAGCAACTAAGAAGTCCAAAAACAGAGTTCATATTTCAAAGGTAACAAAAATCCAGTTTCCTTATTTCTTTTGCTCATTCTTTGTAGCATGATGGTGCAGTAATTAGAGGGGCTGTTTTACAGTACTGATGTCCTAGGTTCAATTCCAACCAGGGCACCATCTGCAAAGAGTTCTTATGTTCTTCCTTTGTCTTCTGATAGACTGGTCCTAAGAGTATAATGTCTTAAAGTGGGAGTCCTCAAACTTCTTTTACCCACGAGCAACATTCAGATGTAAAAAACATTAGGGACCAACACAAGAATGACAAAATTTCCTGTGGTGCAAAATAAGGGTTGGCTATTTGGTAGACCCTATGTAGACTGGCAGCCTACAGGAGGCTTTGTTTGGCAGTACTCCTGGTCTTTATGAAACCAACACTTGCCTCCAAGCCTGGAATTAAAAAATAATCACCTGCTTTGAGGCCACTGGGAGCAACATCTAAGGGGTTGGGAAACAACATGCTGCATGTGAGCCACTGATTGAGGATCACTGCAAGATGGGGCTTCTGTTGTTTGCCTCAAAGGAGACGGTAACATACATTTAACAAAAGTATAACTGTTCCAACAACATTTTCCAAAATAGTGAAGCAAAACATTATTTCCATAACTACACAACTGAAAGCAATATTATTCATTTTAGGAAAACTGGTCATTCCCTTTGGTTAGACTTTTCCAAGAGGTTATATTATTTTATACAATGTTTAGCCTGTGCCAATTGTAGTCTTCCATAATCTGGAGATAATCAACACAGGAATGCTGGGTGGATCCCTTATCAATGGCATAACTGAATTTCTGTTTCGGAAAATAGACCATTTATTGCACATAACTTGGCCCCGCATTAACCATTTATTTCTCATAAATCAGCATTGCTTGGCACTATGCTATACAGAAGAGAAACTGATATACTCAGAATTGGAGCATACCCTTCACTCCCACTTCTGCACAAACTGCCAAGAGATTACCTGGATATGAATGAGTGGAATTTCCAAGATAGTTACACAGCAGATGAGGTTGAAAACAAAAGATACACATCTGTCAAGTCTGACCTTTTACCCAAGTGAAACCTGCCTGACGTGAAGTTAATGCAGAAGAAGACAAATGACTCCATATGAAGCCTCAGAGGGGAATTTATTCTCTCCTGGCTCCAGAGTGGACCTTTGACCAAAGGGTTACATTCAGTAAACTTGCTAAAAAGCCAACCAACCTTTCTTTCAAGCTATCTAATGTATCTGCCAGTACAATTGCTTTGGGAAGTTCAAAATTTGCTTTATCTTAAGACAAAACCTTCTTTTTTTCTAATGTCAGGAGATGCCCTCCTGTTCTCTAGACCTGGTTAATAGGTCACCAGAGAGTTAATTGTATGCTACCCTCGTATATTTATATAAAAAAAATGTAATCCCCCCTTAAATGCTCCTTCTCCAACAATAACACCCAATTTTGCCAATATTTCCTCATAATCCCCCTTAAGTGCTTCTTCACCAGCAGAAACAAACCCAACGTTGCCAACCCTTCCTCATAATCCCCCCTTAAATGCTTCTTCTCCAGCAGAAACAAATCCCACGTCGCCAACCTTTCCTCATAATCCAACCTTAAGTGCTTCTTCTCTAGCAGAAACAAACCCAAATTGGCCAACCTTTCCTCAAAATCAGGACTTTTTATGACATTCTTTTGAGTACCAGAGGCCAAAACGGCACTGCATATTCCAGATGGGCTTTACCAGTCCACCAAGTGAGAAAATGATCTCCAAACCACCCTGTGGTAGAAAGGACTGACAGTAGCCTAATACTGGACAGTGTCTTGCTGGACTTTCCTCCTCCTGAATGGTACTGCTATCTACATCAACAGTGCCCCCCGATTTTGATCCATTAAGGACTGACTTTATTTATTTCCATTTTGGATACATTTAGCCTGCATAGTTTAATGACTTGGCATCACCAACAGATGGGAATGTATGTATCAACCCCTACCTCCAACCATGATATCCACTTCCCTATGTTGACCTCTTACAATAATACAAGGGCACCAGTCTTTGGATTGAAAGGCCACAGCTTTAATTTATATTGTACAAATTCCAATAAAGTACAATTTTAACACATTATAACCCTGAATGTATATATATCCAAATAACTTTACCAACAACATCCTGGAATGCTTGCTGCTATTAACCATTACATCCAAACTGTGGGCTACCTATCATGCCGGCCACCCAACGGGAGGGGTCAGATGGGCAAGTCGGAACAGGTAAACAGTATTATGCACCTCTTTCATTCCACACTAAGCAACTGGATTTGAGCCGTCCCCATATCTATTTAAGAAGCTGTCCGGGAGCAGGTTGGAAAAAAATGGTAATATGGGAGCCTTGTTTTGTTCTATGAGCAGTTGTAGCATAGTGGAGCATAGTGGAGAGGAGCTTCTCTAAAAGGTAGGGCAATGGATATTCTATTGCAGAGATAAAAAAGCCAAGTGCAATATAATTTTGCCTTTCCATTGACTCCAGTGAATTCTGATGAAATTTGACGTTTTCTTATGGTGACATGGACTAGTGTTCCTTCATCACTATTATATAATGTATGGAATTTATTGCAAATACACTCAAACATACCATGTTATTTCACTGTTTATTAAAAATACATTTATAAGTGCTACATAGAAAAACTGGATTTTGATTTGGTACCATTCTTTTGTTTGTGTTCCTTTTTTTCCCTTTTGGCGTGAATTAAAATTCTATAAATATGCCCTTGGGTTTGCTTGTTCCCTTACACTGTTACTAACTTGACATTTAAGTTCCATAAAAATGAAAATGAGGAAATGGCCAACTTCCCCTTGTCAGACATTAATCAGTTCTCTGTTCATTTCCGTAGTGCCAACATCCCGACACAACTGTGTCGTCATTTACTTACCAAGATACAAAAACATTTACTTATTTCTTTCGTTATATCTTATTTTAGCCGGTGTTGACAGAACAACCCTTTAACTGCAGCACAAAAGAAGTCGTTGAGGTATTGCAAGTATTTCCCTTTCATAATGCCAAAAAGGAAAATCTATTATAAGGGGAAACAATAAATAACCACCCGATGTTCAGATAAATTCTCTAAAAATAAGCCTTCCTCATTGAGATGTTCCCCAGATTGTTTCAAAAAGAGATTCATCGTTTTAACTGGTAATTAGTGATGGGCGAATTTGAGGCGTTTAATTCGCAAAATGGTGAAAAATTAGCGAAACAGTCTCGTTTTTGATGCCGGAGTCCATTTTTTTTACGCCGGCGTCCATTTTTTGACACGAGCGAATTTTCTCTGCGGTTTCGCTAATTTATTTGCTAGTGGCGAATCACGGGAATTCGCCATGAATTTGCGCCTGGTGAATAAATTCACCCATTACTACTGATTCTTTTTATAAACGACAAAGGGGCAAATTCACTAATATTCGTAGTTGCGCCAGGCGTAACTTCGCCGCACTTCGCCACACTTCGCCAGGTGTAGTTTCGCCAGCGCTCCGCAAATTCACTAAAATCCGAAGTTGCGCTCAGGGGTAGCGTAAGGTTGCGAAGTTGCACTAGCGTTGATACACTAAGCGAAACGAAGTTATGCTAGCGATGGTTAATTTGCATACGGCGCCAAATTCAAATTTTAATGGAGGAATACGTAGAATCACTACAAATGCCTGGGAAACCTTCAAAACATCAAATAAAATTTTATTTACCCTACACATGTGCCCACTGTATAGTTAAGTTGCCATGAGTTAGGAAATGTAGGGGGGCAGGAGGGGAGCCCCAAAAAATTTTCTTGCCCCAAAAAATCTTTTTCAGCATATCACCCATAATGTAGAAAACACGCCAGCGTTTTTTGGGATTTAGAAAAAATTTGAACTTTTTTTGAAGCAATCCCTATCTACTCTATTGCGCTTCGCCTGGTCTGAGGTGGCGAAGGAAGTCTAGCGTAAAAGATAGCGTTCAGAACAATGCGAGCGTTAGTGAATTTGCGTAGTTAAGTCCGTTGCGAAAATTCGATAGGCGTAAGGGTGCGAAGTAACACTTGTGAATTTACGCCAGCGTTCGTTAGTGAATTTGCGAAGTAATGAAAATGACCAACGCTAGCGAATTGACGCTAGCGTTAGGCGCTTCGGCGCTTAGTGAATTTGCCCCAAAGTTTTTTAAGAATGACATGCCCAAATTGGGGGAAAGGGAATAATTCTGCCCAATGCAGTTAATGAACACATAGAGGCAGATTTATCAAGGGTCGAATTTGGGAGTTGTTTTTTTAAATCCCATAACTTTGAAATTCGAATTAAAAAAAAGAACAATCAAATATTATTATAGAAATTAACGTTTTTAACTTTGGGTGAATAGGCTGTATTCAAATCGTTTGAATAGAAGTTTTAGCGCATTTGATTTTTTAAAGTCCACCAAATGACTCCAAATAGATTCTAGGAGGTCCCCCATAGGCTAAAACAGCAATTTGTCAGGTTTTCAGATGGAGAATGGTTGAAGTCGAAGTTTTAAAGAGAAAGTACATGATAAATTTCGATATTCGAATAGTCACATTTTTTTCAAATTCACATCACAAAAATAGTTTGAAATTCAACATTTTTTTTACTTTGAATTGTCACTTCGACCCTTGACAAATCTACCCCATAATATACAAAAAAGGAAAAAGAGATTTACAAAAAGAGGATTGTAGGGACCTATATGCTTAGCATTCCACTAGTGTCCTTAGTAATTCATGACCTATGAGAGGGAAATATTCTTCATTTGTCTAATTAAGGTTTAATGGTTCCTTCATTTAGAAAAGGGGAGGAACATTTGTGGACTCCACCATAGTAGGAGGTGGATCTGCCAGAGAACCTTAGGTGGTTGTAGGTCTTGGTATCAGTGGAGAAAAATACAAATGGACCCTAACCATTCTCTATTCCTTATTACCACTACCACTGGCAACATACAAAGAAAGGACCTTTGCTATTCATTAAACCTTCTGTTCATGGTTAAGAACCACTGGCACCTATTTCTTTCAATATCTTATTGTCACAGCAGCTAAAGTTACAGTTTCGCAACACCTTTCCTCTATGAGGGATAGAGATAGAGACGCAATGTAGCAATGCTTTACAGCTTCCTAGAGATACCTACATATTTTTTTGGTTCACTAGCGGCTATTAATATGAACACATATTGTAAAATATAAGGATATTATAAGTCATAGGTGAGTTCCTTTAGACAGGTCATGGAACTCCAAGGTGCCCCAATTATCATTCCATGACCTGTATAAAAGGCCTTCAGCCTCATGCTTTTATATGGTCGTGAAACTCCTCGGTAACTTATAATATCCTTTTACAATAGTGGGAACTTTATTCACTATATAGTTTACAGGATATTCATGGTAGTATACTGTAATATTATGTGTGTGCTAGGGTTACCACCTATCCGGTTTTGGCCCGGACAGCCCAATATTTTGAAGGGCTTCCCAGGTCAAAGCTTCCTGCCCAGTTTTCTTTATTTGGAAAACCGGGCAGGAAGTTATGACCTGGGCAGCCCTTCAAGGATTTCCTTGATTGACATGGCGATTGGCTGAGCACCGCATCATAACCCCGTCCCCTGACATCATGGACACTCCCATCTATGTCACAGCCCGCCCGCTGACATCACAGCCCTGCCACCACTTCAAAATTTGGCAACCCTAGTGTGCGCACAGCTTAAATGGTCCTGTATAAGGTATGTCCAAAATTAAGTTAATCAAATTTTTTTTATTTTTATTGTCCATGTGTTGCATAACTAATTTAAGATATAAGGTCTACCAGACCAAATGCTGAGTTATCCTGTTTTACCAGAAAAAAACCCCGAAAAGAAACCATATGTTTTTCATCATTGAAATAAAATGACTAAACCTATTCTCCATGTTGCCAGTAGCTGGTGCATGCAGTGAAATCTAGTTAATAGCCTGATAGCATCCTCGGAGGATGATATTGCTGCAAGTGCTGCCAACATCTAAGAACCTCACAGTGTTACCCTGTAGATAGACTACAATAGATTAGAGTAGGTGTCACACACATTACAACTTGTGCATGAGAGATACCCCAATACAGATGCATATTAGTGTTTATTTTAGAAAATGTCATGCAACTTAAGGCATGCATGCAAGAACTTGACTACTTATGGCAACCCTGGATTTACTGCTTAGTCTAAACTGCTAATAATTCCTGTGTTCCCCATGCAGGCTGCCTGGATGCATTGGTGCTTGCCACAAGGAGAATATATTGACTCCAGACCCACACATTTAAGGGCAGTGTGCAAAACAATTCAATCCTCAGCAATATTGACAAAAAATGGCCTCCAGGCACTCAAGGAAATCCACAGGGCCACAAATACTGTATAACGTAAAATGTCACTATTGGCCTTACTCATTTCATGACCTATAGACACTTAAAGGGCATGTAAAGCAAAAAAATAAAATCCCATTTTTAATTTCTTTAATGAAAAAGAAACCTATCTCCAATATACTTTAATTAAAAAATATGTACCGTTTTTATAAGAAACCTGACTGTATGCAGTGAAATTCTCCCTTCATTTACTGCTGTGGATAGGAATTGTCAGACGGTCCCTAACTGCTCTGCAGGGAAACAATCATACTTATGAACAGCAGGGGGAGCCTCCGTCTTACTTCCCAGCCATGCAGAACTCAACCAGCTTTGTTTATGACGATCCCTAAGCAGCCCAGACCACACTGAGCATGTGCACAGTCTTAGTCTTGCAAAGATGTATAACAAAGTTACAAGATGGTGACCCCCTGTAGCCAACTTTGAAAGCATAAATCATTTGTTTGATTAGGCTTGTGGTGCAGTAAGTTCATGTTTATATTTAGTATACAAAATACAGCATTTCTAGCCTTATTCTATTTTAGACTTTACATGCCCTTTAAGGGGCACATTTACTAAAGGGTGAAGTGACTAACTCTGGCGAAAATTCCCCAGTGTGACGTCATTTCGGTACCTCTGCGATTTACTAACAGACGCAGGCGTTACTTTGCTAGCAAAGGAGATAGACTCTAGCGTTAGTTTGCACTCTTACGCCTGGCGAATTTGCGCTCTGGCGAATGGACGTAACTCTGCAAACTCACTAAGATGCGCATTTTACTTGCCTTCGCCACGTCAGACCAGGCAAAGTGCAATGGAGTGTATAGGGCATCCTCAATATTTTGTTGAAAATTTTTCTAAGTCCCAAAAAACGCTGGTGTCTTTTCCTTATTTCAGAGTGATAGGCTGCAAGAGTCAGTAAAAATTTTTTTGGTTACCCGGGCTCCCCCCTACATTTCCTAACATATGGCACATAAACGATACACTGGGCTCATGTGTAGGGCAATACAACAACTCTATTCCCTGGGCTTGTGTAGTGTAATGTATTTGCTGCAACATATACGTCCATTCAACTTTAACTTCCCACCGTATGCAAATTAGCCAACGCTAGCACAATTTTGCTTTGTTTGCCGAATTAACGATATCTCAACTTCACCAGCGTTTGGCACCCTGGATGCAACTTTGCATGTCAGTGAATTAGCTTTGACTGAGCGAATTTTCACCTGGCAAAGTGTTGCGCTGCCTGAGAAGCCGTCGCTGGTGAATTTTCGGTGCTTAGTAAATTCCCCCTTAGGGGTATATTTAGTGAATTTAGAGCTCACAGCAGTCACAAGAGTGAAATTCCTCCAGTCTCAATTCAGTTCTATGGGATTTTTAAGAGAGTATTTATCAAAGGGTGAACTCTGAAGTGCCTATAGGACACACAATACGTAGTGTCTATAGGGCATGAAACGCATAGGGCCAATGGAGATGTTTTCTTTTTAATTAAATTATAATAAACAGTGTTATTATTTTATACGTGTGACCCTGTGGATTTGCTAGAATGCCTGGAGGCCCCATTTGACAATTGACTGATAGTGTTGTCTGGATTCAGCAGTAATGTATTCATGAGGCAGGTTGGGAAAGGCATAAAGATATCCAGCCCCTACTCATCCCATAACTTACATGTCACTTAGAAGCACTAGTTGGGGAGCATCATATTGGAGCTTTATTATCCATTATCGAGGTGCAGACCCCCCACACGAGTGCTTTTTACATGAGCATTAATGGCACATTTTTGCTACTCCTTTGTGCTTTTGAACATTCTCAGTAAACGACACCTTCAATGTCAACAACTATTTGCCAAATAAGAATTACTGTGTATGTCAGTGTGTATTCCTGCCTGTGTACAATATAATCCTGGCAGAGAAACTGCTTGGACTGACATCGCCTGAGACACTTGTATATATTATTATTTGAGTCTAAGAGTTTAACTACTGTAATTTCCTTTGCTGGATGAGTCGCACTGGCCGGGATCCAAGAAAAGCAACATCTCGCTTCACAGCCGGGAGCTATAAAATGATATCTTCATTTAATAGTTACAGTAGTTAGAATTGTATTGTACAACTGGGGATCCCTGAATTTACTCTTTTCAGGGTCTACTTGGTGATTCCCCAAATAAGATTTACCACTGACACTGCCAGGATTCTATTACAGTTTACAATTTTCCTGTATTTGTCTATAATTATTAATGGAGCCTACAAAACTAAGCAGTGTAGAAAGTGTCAAATTATTGTGTTTCTAGAAGATTGAGGCAGCTCAGGGCCACTATTAAGGGGGTACAGGGGGTACTGTAGTTACTGTGGCAGAGGGAGCACTGAGATGGAAAGACATGATTCCTGGGTCATAAAAGGGGTGGGATTTGAGGGGGAATTGGTGAGGTTTGTGGGGGAATGGGTGGGATTTGAGGAGGAATGGGTGGGATTTGAGGGGGAATGTGTGGGATTTGAGGGGGAATTGGTGAGGTTTGAGGGGGAATGGGTGGGATTTGAGGAGGAATGGGTGGGATTTGAGGAAGAATTGGTGGGATTTGAGGAGTAATGGGTGGGATTTGAGGAGGAATTGGTGGGATTTGAGGGGGAAATTGTGAGGTTTGTGGGGGAATGGGTGGGATTTGAGGGGGAATTGGTGGGATTTGAGGGGGAATTGGTGAGGTTTGAGGGGGAATGGGTGGAATTTGAGGAGGAATCGGTGGGGTTTGAGTTGGAATGGGTGGGTTTTGAGGTGGATTGGGTGGGGTTTTGAGGGGGAATTGGTGGGATTTGAGGGGGAATTGGTGAGGTTTGAGGGGGAATGGGTGGGATTTGAGGAGGAATGGGTGGGATTTGAGGAAGAATTGGTGGGATTTGAGGAGTAATGGGTGGGATTTGAGGAGGAATTGGTGGGATTTGAGGGGGAAATTGTGGGGGAATGGGTGGGATTTGAGGGGGAATTGTTGGGATTTGAGGGGGAATGGGTGGAATTTGAGGAGGAATCCGTGGGGTTTGAGTTGGAATGGGTGGGTTTTGAGGTGGATTGGGTAGGGTTTTGAGGGGGAATTGGTGAGATTTGAGGGGGAATTGGTGAGGTTTGAGGGGGAATTGGTGAGGTTTGAGGGGGAATGGGTGGAATTTGAGGAGGAATCTGTGGGGTTTGAGTTGGAATGGGTGGGGTTTGAGTGTGGATTGGTGGGTTTTGAGGGGTAATGGGTGGGGGTTTGAGGTGGATTGGGTGGGGTTTTGAGGGGGAATGGGTGGGTTGTGAGGGGGAATGGGTGGGATTTGAGGGGGAATGGGTGGATTGTGAGGGGGAATGTATGGGGTTTGAGGGGGAATGGGTGGATTGTGAGGGGGAATGTATGGGGTTTGAGGGGGAATGGGTCGGGTTTGGGTGGTTTATGTGTAGAGTTTTGACATAATTGGGCATGGTTGGATCAGGGGCATGAATGTGCAGGCAATGGACTTTTTTCTTTGGGGGTAGCCAGGGTCGGACTGGGCTGGTGGGATACCGGGAAAAAACCCGGTGTTCCCCGGCTCTTGCGAGCCCTGCCGGCCCAGACTCGCCCTCTAGATAATCTTCCTGCCACAGAAGAAAAAAAACATGGACGTACGTAAAAAATGATGTGCGTGCAAATAGAAAAGGACACACGTAAAAATGCACATTAAAAACCTTGCACTCATGTGGCGGGGGGCAGGGGCCCTGGCCCCCCTAGTCCGACCCTGGGGGTAGCATTCTTCCCAGGATCTCTCCACCCAAAAATTGTTAACATGTAAAATATAATCAATTTAATTTCCGTGTATTGGGTGCTCTGCTTGATCTGATGTTTTCACAGAATTTGAATTGAGGACTCTTAATTACATATTTTTGGACATTAATAGCCCTGGATGATTGGGAGGGATAGGGTAGATGATAGGGTAGGATTTAAGTTCTAATATGCCCCAAGGTCTGTTCAGCCTGACCAGTGCATTCCATGATCTCCTTAATAGGCATCTGTGCAGCCCCATCCCATTATTCACTGTGTAATGACAGTCTGTGCATTCCTCACCTCTATGGTACACACATCATTTCACAAGGGATTAAGATGTTAGCAAATGTTAGCAATGAATGTTTTACAGTAACCAGACAGGGACACACAAGCAGATACTACTACACAAACATCTAACACTGGACCAAACAAAGCCATGGTTATGTCTGTTCTACTCTCATTTCACTTATAGACATGGGGACTGATAATGCTACATAGGTTCCTCATTTTTTATTATTTGTGTTTTTTGAGTTATTTAGCTTTTTATTTAGCAGCTCTCCGGTTTACGATTTCCGCAATCTGGTTGCTAGGGTCCAAATTATCCTGGCAACCATGCAGGGATTTGAATATAAGTAGGAGATGACCTAAGTAGAAAGATGAGTAATAAAAAATAGCAATAACAACAAATGTCTAGCCTTATAGAGCATTTGTTTTAGATGGGGTCAGTGACCCCCATTTGAAAGATAGAAACAGTCAGAAAGAAAAGTCAAGTAATTAAAAAAAAAACTACAAAACAACAAAAGGTGAATACCAATTGCAAATCTGCTTAGAATTGGCCATTTTATAACATACTGATATGGAACCTGTTATCCAGAATGCTCGGGACTTTCTGTAATTTGGATCTTCATACCTTAAGTCTAGAAAATCATATAAACATTAAATAAACCCAATATTATTATTATTATTATTAACATTTATTTAAATAGCGCCAGCATATTTCGCAGCGCTGTAAAGTAAATGTGTTTATACCACTAAATCACATTAATTACATACATAGAACATGGAGTTACATACATAGTCTGCCAATAGTCTCATTTTGCTTCCAAAAAGGATTAATTATATCTTAGTTGGGATCAAGTACAAGCTACTGTTTTATTATTACACAGAAAAGGGAAATTATATTAAAAAATTTGGATTATTTGGATAAAATGGATTTTATAGGAGATGGCCTCTCCGCAATTCTCTTTATGGATTATGGGTTTCCGGATATCGGGTTCTATACCAGTACTAAAAATTAAGTTAAGGTAAACCACCCCTTTAAACAAAGCCAATAGACTGGGTTTGCTTCCAATAAGGATTAATTATATCTTAGTTGGGATCAAGTACAAGCGACTGTTTTATTATTACAGAGAAAAAGGAAATCATTTTTAAAAATTTGGATTATTTGGATAAAATGGAGTCTGAGCTTTCATGATAACAGATCTCCAGATAATTGATCCCATACTTGAATAAGGACAGGGACCTAGGGATGGGGATGTGTTGGAAGGGTTAATACTTGCTTTACTTTCATGTCCCTACAGAAATACTATAGGTATAGGCAGCAGTAGAGAGGTGCCTAGAGATGGAGACAATGGTACATGTAAGATATGGGCCAGTCCTCCTGCAAATGTTTTCACATGAAATGTTTGTTGTTAAGATGAGATCTCTGTGTATTTTACACCACCTGAAACAAGCACAGAACTCTGCTGGAGGTATCGTACTGTGATACTCAAGCAGTTATTCATTGAATAAACAACATGTTATTGGTGCTTAAAGGAGAAGGAACTGTTTAATCATTGGGGCTACCATCTAGTTTTTCTAGTAAATTACTTCCTAAACTAGGATGGGGCCAGCCCAGAGTACTTTCCCTATGGGGCACCATTTTGTTCCAGTTTCCCAGGTATCCCCTGGGCCTGTTGAAACTGGGTGCATGCGTAATACCAAAAGCATCAAATAAGGTTGGTATTGTGCAATTACTCCAGGGGGAGGCTGGTGCATTTTTTTTAAAAAAAGACGAGCGCCAACCTGGGGTATGAAGTATACAATTAGAATCAAAGGAGAGGGTTTATCAACATGGCACTCCCCTCCTTTCCTTATTTTTTGAGCACAAAAAACAGCTTATTTTTTCATAATTAACTTCTAGAATAGAATTAGAGGAACATGGGGAATATAAACCCTAATCAGAATTGGTCAGGGTCGGACCTGGAGGTTAGGGGCCCACCGGGGCTGCTGTCTTATGGCCCCCCTCCAGGCACTCTGCCACAACCATCATTTACCCCTCCCCTGTGCCGCATGTGTGTGTATTTTTGCTGTGACTGCCCTGGATTAGGGATTTGGTAACTGGAAGAGGATTTGTGCAGGGAGCCGGACTGGGCTGGCGGGTCCCACGAGAGCAGGGGCCCACTGGGTTTTTTTCCCGGTGTCCTGCTAGCCCAGTCGGACCCTGCAAATGGGGCCCTGTCATTGATTCTTTAAGTAACCATTCTTTAATCATACAATTATACTATCATTGTTAACAATTTCCTTTGGTTTTAGAGTGTTTTATACACTTTTTGTCCTTGATATTGTTATTTTTGTAATTGGGCACATGATACCTTTAAATTTGGACTAAATTTGTCTTGTGTGGTCTTTTTTCCTTTTCCCTCCTCCCCCTCCTTTTTTGATTGTTGGCTCAGCCTTTAAATAGTGTTTCATGTTTGTGAATGTTTGATCCTATGATTAAGGGGCACATTTACTTAGCTCAACTGAATAAATAGAAGAAAAAAGACTTCGAATTTCGAACGTTTTTTTTTTGGCTACTTCGGCCATCGACTATGACTTCGACTTCGAATCGAATGATTCGAACTAAAAATCGTTCGTCTATTCAACCATTCAATAATCGAAGTACTGTCTCTTTAAAAAAAACTTCCACCCCCTAGTTCGCCAAGTAAAACCTATCGGACATCAATGTTAGCCTATGGGGAAGGTCCCCATAGGCTTTCTAACAAATTTCTGGTCGAAGGAAAATTCGAAGGATTTAATCGTTCGATCGTTCGATTTTTCCTTCGATCGTTCGATCGAACGAATTGCGGTAAATCCTTCGACTTCGAATATTCGAAGTCGAAGGATTTAACTTCGACAGTCAAATATCGAGGGTTAATTAACCCTCGATATTCGACCCTAAGTAAATGTGCCCCTAAGTGTCCTAGTGACACGAAACGCGTCAGGCAAGAGATGATTGTATAAATAAAGTATCCATTTTTTATCTACAAACCTTGGTCTGATCTATACGTGAGTTACCAGTGGACCCTGCACCTACATTTATTTTTTGCATACGGATTGTCCGCTCCCTTGAGCAGAGCACCTGGGCCACGTTTCTACTTTGGTGAGTGATTCTACAAGACTGATGTTGTCTTATACTTAAATTGATTCTTTAAGAACAAGCATGGTGATTTAGTGCATTTAAAAACAAAATCAGACCCACACCCCACTTATATGAGCAGACGATTAACAAAAGCAGGATCAGAGGAAACAAGTCCTACACTTCCCATGATTCTCTCCAACCCACAAAGCCAAGTTAGGCTCCTGTGTACGTTAAATCTACCTATAAAAATAGTAGCCTTGCCAAACTTTTTTTCTCCCTGGAGATTTTTTCCTCTTCTAAAAACAAAGCAGGATACTCTAGTGAATAAACAGGATACTTTCTAATACAATTGAAAAAGCTGGGAGAGAGAATATCAGAGCAGCGATTGGTATCCGCCCAGGACAACCTCATGTTCTACACACCGGCCCTTTGATTTGTAGAGATGTTTAAACACAACTCAGGAAAGCTCTTGTGGTGAAAGGAAAGATAAAATCTCAGTAATAGTGGCTATACAAGCAGAATGTATATTTTCAGATCCTTAAATAAAATATACAATGTCCTTATTTTATTGCCGTATTAGTCCTGTTGGATCATAAAGGTCAAGTAAGTGCAATGTGAGTAACTTCAGCAATGTACTGTATGTTATTGAAAATACTCACATTGTATTTACTTGCCCTTTATGATCCAATGGGACTAACATGGCGATAAAATTGTGTGAATGACACAATACTGCAAATATAGAACAGAATGTTTTATACAAGAGCATTGGCTCCCGCTAATAAACTAGAGATACAGAATGTAAAAGAAGCAGTAGGATTTAGCCAATGTAGGTGAAATGTGTGGATAATATTCTTTTAGATGCCTCTGAAAGTCCTGGTAGGAGATCAATTAGGGTGAGACTTGTCTCAGAATATCAATGTCTATATCATACTTGACTCTCAAGTGTACCGAGACTGGAATTCTGGCAAAACATTTTTGCAATAATGATGGGCGATTGTATTCGCCAGGCGAAAATTCGCCATCGTCAAAAAAATTTTGGAAAAAAAACGGACGCCTGTGTGATAAACGGACGCCTGTGTGATAAACGGACGCCGGCGTCAAAAACGGACGCCGGCGTCAAAAACGAGACGCCGGTGCCATTTCACTAATTTTTTGCGGCGCAAATTCGCCCATCACTATTCTGCAATATTTGGGAAACAGTTTGCAGATTGCAACAATTTCTTTGCATTTTTCCAATTAGTAAAAAAGTTATTTTATCTGAATAGTAGCAAAATATTTCTGCAATATTTGTGAAAACCTTTGCAGATTGCTAATTTTTTTTGCACTTTCCCAATTAGTAAAACAGTTCTTTTATCTGAATTCTAGCAAAACATTTCTGCAATATTTGTGAAAACATTTGCAGATTGCAACAATTACTTAAAAAGTTTGTGTTTCTGAAAATCTGTTTAATGTTTACTGCACAGCGGGCTGGAGACGATCAATCAAGTGAAAGAGGTAGGAAAAGAGAGCTGATGTATAACAGACCCATCTAACAAACAAATATTGGTGACCTACCCCTTTAAAGAACCCCTATGCCCCGCCCATGCGAGGGTCATAATGACGCAGATTTCACTGGAGTCACATTTATAATAGGGGCAAGTTTTAGAGTGTATTTAGCTAGCCTAATGTCAAGTGTTCTGAGACTGGAATTCTGCCAAATCATTTCTGGAATGTTTGTGAAAAAGTTTGCAGATTGCAACAATTTCTTTGCACTTTCCCAATTAGCAAAAAAGTTATTTTATCTGAATTGTAGCAAAATATTTCTGCAATATTTGTCAAAACCTTTGCAGATTGCAAAATTTTTTTGCACTTTCCCAATTAGTAAAAAAGTTTTTTTATTGGAATTCTGGCAAAACATTTCTGCAATATTTGTGAAAACCTTTGCAGATTGCAACAATTTTTTGCACTTTCCCAATTAGTAAAAAAGTTTTTTTATTGGAATTCTGGCAAAACATTTCTGCAATATTTGTGAAAACCTTTGCAGATTGCAACAATTTTTTGCACTTTCCCAATTAGTAAAAAAGTTATTTCATCTGAATTCTGGCAAAACATTTCAGCAATATTTGTGAAAACATTTGCAGATTGCAAAATGTTTTTGTACTTTGCCAATTAGTAAAAAAGTTTTTGTTTCTGAAATTCTATTTAACGTTTACTACACAGCGGACTGGAGGGGATCAATAAAGTGAAAGAGGTAGGAAAAGAGAGTTGATGTATAACAGATCCATCTAACAAACAAATATTGGTCACCTACCCCTTTAAAGAACCCCTAAGCCCCGCCCATGCGAGGGTCATAATGACGCAGATTTCACTGGAGTCACATTTATAATAGGGGCAAGTTTTAGAGTGTATTTAGCTAGCCTAATGTCAAGTGTTCTGAGACTGGAATTCTGCCAAATCATTTCTGGAATGTTTGTGAAAAAGTTTGCAGATTGCAACAATTTCTTTGCACTTTCCCAATTAGCAAAAAAGTTATTTTATCTGAATTGTAGCAAAATATTTCTGCAATATTTGTCAAAACCTTTGCAGATTGCAACAATTTTTTGCACTTTCCCAATTAGTAAAAAAGTTTTTTTATTGGAATTCTGGCAAAACATTTCTGCAATATTTGTGAAAACCTTTGCAGATTGCAACAATTTTTTGCACTTTCCCAATTAGTAAAAAAGTTATTTCATCTGAATTCTGGCAAAACATTTCAGCAATATTTGTGAAAACATTTGCAGATTGCAAACATTTTTTTGTACTTTCCCAATTAGTAAAAAAGTTTTTGTTTCTGAAATTCTATTTAACATTTACTACACAGTGGGCTGGAGGGGATCAATCAAGTGAAAGAGGTAGGAAAAGAGAGCTGATGTATAACAGACCCATCTAACAAACAAATATTGGTCACCTACCCCTTTAAAGAACCCCTATGCCCCGCCCATGCGAGGGTCATAATGACACAGATTTCACTGGAGTCACATTTATAATAGGGGCAAGTTTTAGAGTGTATTAAGATAGCCTAATTTCAAGTGTTCTGAGACTGGAATTCTGCCAAATCATTTCTGGAATGTTTGTGAAAAGGTTTGCAGATTGCAACAATTTCTTTCTTTCCCAATTAGCAAAAAAGTTATTTTATCTGAATAGTAGCAAAATATTTCTGGAATATTTGTGAAAACCTTTGCAGATTGCAACAATTTTTTTTGCATTTTCCCAATTAGTAAAAAAGTTATTTTATCTGAATTCTGGCAAAACATTTCTGCAATATTTGTGAAAACCTTTGCAGATGGCAACAATTTTTCGCACTTTCCCAATTAGTAAAAAAGTTTTTTTTTATTGGAATTCTGGCAAAACATTTCTGCAATATTTGTGAAAACCTTTGCAGATTTCAACAACTTTTTTGCGCTTTCCCAATTAGTAAAAATGTTATTTTATCTGAAATTCTATTTGACTTTTACTGCACAGCAGCCTGGAGCGGCCCAATCAAGTAGGGATGCACTGAATCCACTTTTTTGGATTCGACCAAACCCCCGAATCCTTTGTGAACCGAATCCGAACCCTAATTTGCATATGCAAATTAGCAAGGGGGAAATAGTGCTGCGCACGAAGTGCGTGACAGAAAAATGTTTACTTCCATGTTTTGTGACGAAAAGTCACATGATTTTAAGGATTCAGATTCGGTTCGGCCAGGCACAAGGATTCGGCCGAATCTGAATCCTGCTGAAAATGGCCGAATCCTTGTCGAATACCGAATCCTGGATTTGGTGCATCCCTACAATCAAGTGAAAGAGGAAGGAAAAGACAGTTGATGTTTAAGAGACCCATCTAACAAACAAATATTTATTAAATGATCCCAATAAAGTTGGGCAAAATAATAAAACTATTCAATTCACCATAGGATTGTCACCGCAAATACCCTTCATTTACTGCATTTCTCTCTGTCGCTTATCAGCAGCATCAAGTAAACAACTCCAAGCTCTCAGCGCACAACTTGAATGTCTGGAATGGGCAACCAGCAGCTCCGTATCTGACAGCCCTGGGCTCTGGCACCGGGATATGATGATTTACAGCCCAGGGCTACCTTTTTAGCCGAGACCTTCGTGCAAACACAAGCAAGATGATAGTGTACTATGTGCTCACCACAGGGGGTGTGTATGGCGTATCAAGCTATAGTAATGTACTTGGAAAGCAAATATATATATAAATATATGTTTATATAACAGCAATATAGATTATTGGTTCCACAGTTTCGCTGCAACAGAATATAGCGTGGGGGAAAAAACCAAATAAATACAATATTTTAGGTCACATTTAATATTTCAATATATCAATTTTAAAAACTATTAAAAAAACTGAATATCATTTTATTGCATGTTGTTATCTGTATAATAGTAATAACTTATTAAAACAAACTACACAATTCTACCATATTTTTTACAGCCATGTTTATCAATCATTTTTACTTTATTTCAAGATGGTTTAAGACAAAACTGCAGATTGTGCAATTCATTTTTTATTTAGGTACAGGTATGGTACCTTTTATCCAGAATGCTCGGGACCAGAGGTTTTCCAGAGAACTGGTTTTGCCATAATTTGGATCTTTGAATTTTTAGGGCTACTAAAAATCATTTAAACTGTAAATAAACCCAATATGCTGGTTTTGCTTCCAATAAGGATGATTATTATAGAGAAAAAGGAAATGCAGGTATGGGACCTGTTATCCAGAATGCTCAGGACCTTGGGTTTTCTGGATAATGGATCTTTCTGTAATTTGGATCTTCATACCTTAAGGGGCAGATTTACATAGGGTCGAATATAGAGGGTTAATTAACCTTCAATATTCGACTGTCGAAGTTAAATCCTTCGACTTCGAATATCGAAGTCGAAGGATTTAGCACAAATAGTTTGATCGAATGAAAAATCGTTCGAACGAACGAAAAATCATCGATTCGAAGGATTTTAAACAACATTAGAAAGCCTATGGGGACCTAGGTTTTAGGTGGCGAAGTAGGGGGTCGAAGGTTTTTTTAAAGAGACAGTACTTCGACTATCGAATGGTCGAATAGTCGAACGATTTTTAGTTCGAATCGTTCGATTCAAAGTCTTAGTCGAAGGTCAAAGTAGCCAATTCGATGGTCGAAGTAGCCAAAAAGATAATTCGAAATTCAAAGTTTTTTTTTCTTCTATTCCTTCACTCGAGCTAAGGAAATGGGCCCCTAAGTCTACTAGAACATACTGTAAACATTAAATAAACCCTATAGGCTAGCTTTGTCTCCAATAAGGATTAATTATACAGTATGGGACCTGTAATCCAGAATGCTCGGGACCTGGGGCTTTCCGGATAACAGATCTCTCCGTAATTTGGATCTTCATACCTTAAGTCTACTAGAGAATCATATAAACATTAAATAAACCCAATAGGCTGGTTCTACTTCCAATAAGAATTAATTACTGTATATCCTTGTCTGGATCAAGTACAAGCTACTGTTTTATTATTATAGAGAAAAAGGAAAACATTTAATTTTTTTTGGATTATTTGGATAAAATGGAGTCTATGGGAGACAGCCTTTCCGTAATTCAGAGCATTCTGGATAACGTGTTTCCAGATAACGGATCCCATATCTGTATCTTAGTTGAGATCAAGTACAAGCTGCTGTTTTATTATTACAGAGAAAAAAAAGGAAATTATTTTTAAAGAATTTGGATTATTTGGATAAAATGGAGTTTATGGGAGATGGCCTTTCAGTAATACAGAGATTTCAGGATAACAGGTTTCCGGATAACAGATACCATACCTGAATATTTTAAAACTTTGAATTATTTATTAAATTAAATGTATTAAATAACTGTAATTAAACGTATTGAATATTTGAATTAAAATAGAGTCTATTTGTGAGATAACTGTTGCTTTCTGGATAACAGGTTTCCGGATAACGGATCCCATACCTGTACTTATTCTCAAAAAAACGTTTTTTCTTGTTTTTTCCATTAAATTTGTTTGCAACCAGTTGATTATGCAGAAGGAGGAAATCTAAAATGCAACATTTTTATTTATCCTAATAATGATAAATAGCACTATGAAAATAGATGAAGGGAACTGCATGTAGCCATGTAAAAAATATTTGTAAAAAAAAACAAGACAAAATCAGACGCATTTCCATGTGATACAAATAAAAGCGGATACTTACAAGGATACAGGCTGAGGAATTGGCTGTAACCAGCCGTGGAATTGTGTTGAGGATCATTGTGCTCGCTGGTGTCGTATTTGACGAATATTCCAAATAAAATAATAATTATTATTTCCAGCGCAAGGGCTAAAGCGGGGAGTCGGAACCTCATGTTGGTTGAGTAGGACATGGTGAGTGAGCTGATCTCAGACCTGCAGGGGACTGATAAAGGGATGTGTTGTGCTGCTCACATTTAATGGGCTGCCCATACAGAGATATGAATGACACTGCACAATTAGGGGCTGGGACACACCCTCTCAGACACAAATAACACAACTCAAAACTCCACTGCAAACTTTTTTTTTTAACCACTGAATTCTGTTTATCAGTGAATTAAATAAAGGAAACATTTTTTTTTTCCTATGCACATTCTTTTCACTTGCCTTCATCCATTGCTTTAAAAAATAAGAAACCCGTTTAGAAACAATAAATTGTTTTACTTGCTTTTAAATTACAGCATCTCAATAATTCGTTGTTTTTTTTTTTTTAAATATGATTGTTTTCAGGCGGCCAGAACCTGCCATTAATCTTATCAAACACATGAAAAGTTTATCAAATTTACCAATAAACATATTTTATCTTGCAACTGCAGGATTCTAATACAACTATAGGACCTGTTATCCAGAATGCTTGGGACCTGGGGTTTTCTGGATAAGGGATCTTTCCATAAAATGGATGTTCATACCTTAAAGGAGAAACAAACCCCTTATTTAAAAAAACCCTACCCCCCCCCCACATAGACCCCTCTCCCTCCTCCCCCCAGCCTAAGGGGGTTATTTATCAAAGTCCGAATTTCTCTCAATATTTTCTCTGATCAAATCCACTCTGTAATGTAATATTTATTATTACATTTTACCGAAAAAAAATTTGCATGAAAAAATCAGATTTTCACAATTTTTTGGGATTTTTCATCTGATTTTCCCGATCTTTTTTGGATTTATACCCGAAAACTCCAAAAACTTCGGGGTATTGCACTAAACCCAGCGCACATCAAAAAATGATTGGGATTTCTCCCATTGACTTTTATGCAATCTCAACAGGTTTGAAATGCCGGATTTTCTGATTCCGATCTTTCCATCCTCTGGGTTTAATAAATTCCAAAAAAATTGTGATTTTTGTAAAATTGTCCGATTTTATTAAAAAAAATCACCTCGGGCAAATGCCCCTAACTTTTTACTTATCCCTTGGTGCAGATTCAGGGCATCGGAGTTCACTGGCGCCATATTCTTCTCTTCGGAAATCTTTGGAATGAGACCGGCATAGCGGCACATGCGCAGTTGGAGCAATTTTCTGTTTCGCGAAAACTGTGCATGCTCAGAAACTCACAAAAATTGCCGAAGCGCAATTACGAAGATTACCGAGGGGTAAGTAAAACATTAGGGGCATTTGCCTGGGGTAACCCTTAGGCTGGGGGGAGGAGGAAAAGAAAATTACAATAAGTATGACAACAATTTTCCTATTTCCTGGCAACTATATGTCAACATAAAACACTGAGATGTACCCAGCAATACAAAAAGAAGAAGGGACAATCATGCTTAAGGTTGTTTAATTAGAAAAGGAGGAAAAGGATTTAACTACTTTGGAAGCAAAAACTCCCCCCCCCCCTAAAGGTTTCACGATCTTCCTATAATGGTTGAAGAAAGTTGAGCTGACTTCCAAGCTGCTGTTTTACATATTTCCTTTGTTGGAATGTGTGCTATCGCCGCCCAGGAAAAAGCCACTGCCCTTGTAGAATGATCCTTTATCCCCTTAGGAGCTAGTTTGCCTTGTAATTGGTAATCCTTAGATATGAGGATAACCAACCATCTTGCAATCGTAGATGTAGGGGCAGATTCACCCTTTCTTGATCCCGCAGGAATCACAAACATTCTTTCTGTTTTCCTGAAAGCCTTTGAGACTTTCAAATATTGAGAAACTGCTCTTACTGGATCAGCTTTTTCCAAGAGAGGATCTTCTAGCGTAGCCTGGGAACTGGAAATCGCTGGTAGTATAAGTTATTGGACCAAATGAAAGGATGAAACCACTTTAGGGGAAAAAGGAAGCATCTGGCCTCAAAATAAGCCTATATGGAAACAACATCATGTTATCATCTTTAATAGACAAAGCTTGAAGAAGACTCACTCTAGCTGCCATAGAAATGGCCACCAAGAAAACTGTTTTTCTTTTTAGATATTGCTGATAACGCAGACACTTGAACTTTCAAAGTTCTGTAATGTAAATCTTTATCCAGACCATTTTGAAGGAAACTCAAAATTTGAGATAAAGAGATCTCTGGATTCTTCAACCCTTGTTGAACTCGCCATGTTGTAAAAGTTTCCCAAACTCTGTAATAGGTCTTGGATGTAGATGACTTTCATGCTTTCAAAAGAGTTTGGATTACAGAATCCGTAAGACTCAAAGAATTTAGACTTGCCCACTCAGTCTCCAAGCCATCAAAGAAAGAGCTGCCAGATCCGGATGATACAACTGACCTTGAAGAAGAAGATCCTGCCTTGGAGGTAACGGCCATGGATCCTCCCTCCGCATCTTCATTAAAAGAGGATACCAAGGACGTCTTGACTAATTTGGTGCAATCAAAATTGCTTCCACTTTCTCCTTGTATATCTTCAGAAGTGCTGCGAGGCACAGGAGGGAAAAGATACACTAATGGGAAATCCCGCCTCTGTAGTAGAGCATCCGATGGATGATACATCCTCAAGTAGAAAAGGGACAGTTGAGCATTCTTTGGTGTAGCCATAAGATCCACACTAGGCCTCCCCCACCTCTACTATCTGACGAAAGATTAGGGGGTTGAGCTGCCACTCATGTTTGCACACCCAGTTTCTGCTCAGAAAATCTGCTTGGCGATTTAACACCCCTGGAAGGTGAACTGCTGATAGGGCTTCGAGATTCACTTCTGCCCAATTCAAAATTGGAGCCACCTCCATCAACAACTGAGAGCTTCTCGTGCCTCCCTACTTCTTGATGTATGCAACTGCTGTTGAGTCCCTTTCAAGACTGGAGCAAAATTCATAAGAGCTGTAAACTGCTTTCGTCTCCAGAATATTCGATGGAATTTCGGTAGTCTGAAACTTCCATGTTCCCTGAAAATTGTGAAGGGCTCCCCATCCTTGTAAAGAAGCATTGGTGTAGATGATCTCCCAATCCCACTGATGAAGCGGAAACCCCTTCAACAGATTGGCAGAGACAACCCACCACTGAAGATCTTTCTTTAGAGAAAACGGAAGATGAATCATTTGACACCAATCCTTCTGAAATCTGTTCCACTGTCTCAAGAACACCTGCTGGGGAGGTCTCATATGCCATTGAGCCCATCTTGTCACTGGAATCGTGGAAGCCATCAGACCTAAGATTGACATAAAGTCCTTGGCTGAAATCATTGTTTCTCCCATCATGGCTAAAATCCTCTGTTTTATCTTCTGAGCTTTGTATTGTGGTAATGAAACTGAACCCTCTTGTGTATTGAAGAGAGAACCTTGGTACCTCCTATTCTGTGTTGGAAGAAGCATACTCTTTTCTAAATTTATCAGCCAACCGTGAGAGACAAGAAAACTGAGAACTCTTTCCCTTTGGACTAATTAGGGATGGGCAAATTTTTTTGCCTCGTTTTGCCGAAAAAAGGACACCCATTGAACTGTATGGCGGCGTGCGTAAAAAAAAAAAAGAAGATGCGTGTCAAGACAATTTTTTTTTTTTGACGCCCAGATTTTGACGCCCAGATTTTAATGGGCGTCTGCGACGTCCAGGTAATGCCAGACTTGTATCCCCTCTTTCCTGAGCTCTGCAATTAGGGGAACTAATATCTTTGTAAATGTTCTGGGTGCTGTTGAAAGACCAAAGGGTAGGCACTGGATCTGAAAATGCCGAACTCCTACTGCAAAACGGAGAAAAGGGAAATTACATGCTGCCACTAGGACGTGAAAATAAGTGTCCTTTAAATCGATCGACACAAGCCAATCTCCCTTCTGAATAACTGGGATTATAGTGTGAATGGATTCCCTCTTGAACCTTTTCACTTCAATAAATGCGTTGATCTTCTTTAAAGGGCACCTATCACAGCCAAAATCAAACACATATTAACAATCTGACCAGTACAACATAAACACGTTTAATCAAACTACATATATAGTTTTTTGAAAAAAACTGCTGGTTTTAAAAAATCCCTTACTTTGTCAAATGGATTCTTTCATTGAGGGAGGCCATACTGAGACTATAATATGCAAATTTCAGGAGCATGCTCTGCTTTGAGTATTCTACCCAGAATGCCTTGTTTTAGTAAACCCCTCCAATAGAAGTATCAGGAGATTTCCCTATCTTGTCCCCTGCTGGTGATGTCATTATGCAAATGAAGGGCACACACTAACTTCCAGCAGGGGGCAGCACTACTGAACAGCAGCTAACACACAGGTTTGGCTGATTTGAAAATAGCTTAGAAGGGTTGATAAGCAACAAGGAATTTCAACTGAGCATGTGTGAGATTTCAGAGCTACAGTTGGCTTGGGAAGATATAGGTAGGAGGAGCCAGTGAAATCCAAGATGGCTGCCTCTGTGGAGATAGGGGAGATCTTGCAGAAGGATTAGTGAGCTGATCATTTACATTATACAGACAATTCTAACTGTTTTAAAAATTGGATTTCTTGAACTTCCACATAGTGTATTTACTTAGGAAATGATTTTAGTTATGATTGGTGCCCTTTAAGTCGAAAACTGGTCTCCATCCTCCCGCAGCTTTATTTACTAGGAATAGAATGGAATAAAAACCCTTTCCTCTTTCCTTTCCTGGGACAAGAAAAATCACTGTTTCGTTTTGCAATTGCTCTAGATACTTCCACAAAATCTTCCTTTTTTCTGATACGCTTGGAATTGGAGACTTCACAAAATGTGCTTGAGTTGGAACTGAAAGAAACTCTATTAGGTACCCTGATCGGATTATTGACAGAACCCATTGATCGGTGACCGAACGCTTCCATTGATCTAGGAATGCACCAAGTCTGGCTCCCACCTTGGAGTTTCCCAAACCTTGATAGTCATGTCTTCTTAATGCAGCCACAGGTCCAGATCTGCTAGGTAAGGAGGAAAAATTTCTCTGGCCACCTTAGGCAGAGAAAAAAAAAGACTACTGGTTTTTAAGGGGGGGTACATTTATAGTTTTGATGGAGGAGGAATTCTCTGGTTTCGCCTGGGGGGCGGGGAATTACCCAGTGTTTTAAGTTGACATATGGTGGCCAGGAAATGTAATTTTTAACTGCAGCACTGAAAGAAAAAAAATACAAAACAGTTGATTTAAGGCACTAGGTGCAAATCACTGGGTTTTTTTTTTGTACTGGCATGAGACATGTTATCCAGAATTCTAAGGACCTGGGATCTTCTGGATAAGGGTTCTTCCTGTAATTTGGTTCTCCATACCATAAGTCTTCTAACATATTATTTAAACATTAAATAAACCCAATAGGCTGGTTTTGCCTCCAATAAGGATTAATTATATCTTAGTTGGGATCAAGTACAAGCTACTGTTTTATTATTACTTATTAGAAAAAGGAAATCATTTAAAAAAAAATCTGCATTATTTGATTTAAATGGAGTCTATAGGAGACAGTCTTTCTGTAATTTGGAGCTTTCTGGATAAAAGGTTTTTGGGTCACAGATCCCATACCTGTACTGATTGCTTTAGTACAAAAAGATTAAACAGTTTGTCCAAATGCATTAAAGTCAATGGGCGTTCTTTCTTATGGCAACTTTTTTGTCCAAATACATTAGTCAATGGCCGTTTTTTTCTTATGGCAACATTTTGTTTTTTGTCCAAATGCATTAAAGTCAAAGGATGTTTTTTATTCTGGTGACTTTTTTGTCCAAATGCATTAACGTCAATCGCAGTTTTTTCTTATGGTGACTTTTTGGTCCAAATGAATTTGTCAATGGCCAGTTTTCTTATGGTGGCTTTTTTGTCCCCATACATTAAAGGAAAACTATACCCCCAAAATGAACACTTAGCAACAGATAGTTCATATCATATTAAGTGGCATATTAAAGTATCTCACCAAACTGGAATATATATTTGAGTAAATATTGCCCTTTTACATCTCTTGCCTTGAGCCACCATTTTGTGATGGTCTGTGTGCTGCCTCAGAGATCACCTGACCAGAAATACTGCAGCTCTAACTGTAACAGGAAGAGATCACCTGACCAGAAATACTGCAGCTCTAATTGTAACAGGAAGAAGTGTGGAAGCCCTTATTTTTTTAAAATGGCAATTTTCTATTTATGATTACCCAATGGCACATACTACTAGAAAAGTGTATTATTATGAAAATGGTTTATTTACATGAAGCAGGATTTTACATGTGAGCTGTTTATGCAATATCTTTTTATAGAGACCTACATTGTTTGGGGGGTATAGTTTTCCTTTAAGTTAATGGCTGTTTTTTCTAATGGTGACTTTTTTGTCCACATAAATTAAAGTCAATGGCCATTATTTGTTATGGCGACTTTTTTGTCGAAATGCATTAAAGTCAATTGCCGTTTTTTTCTTATGGTGACTTTTTGGTCCCAATGCATTAAAGTCAATGGGCGTTTTTTCTTAAGCCGACTTTTTTGTCCAAATGCATTAAACTCAATGTCCGAATTTTTCTTATGGTGACTGTTTTTGTCCAAATGCGGAATTTCACTGCAATACCATGGCTGGTGAAACATTCGCTCATCACTAGCATACAGGTTTAAGGTGGGCGGCAGGGAGGTAGTGGGTGCATTGTGAGTTTAGTAAGGGTATCCTCTTACAGGTGTAGTGACACTTTTAAATATAGAGAAGAACAACGTATCCTAATCTGTAACAGTAATTTTTACAGATATCTGTAATCCTTAATGTAACTTTGTTTGGGGATCTCAAAATGAATATGGCCTTGGTGTTGCCTCTGTAGCATTTGTGTCCATAGAAAAGAACCTGTTGAGAAGTAATGTTATATGATATACTAAATGCTAAGGGTCATCCTTGCTCCTCACTAATGGCCTTGAAGTGAAGAGCCAGGGATCTCTAAATTATCATCTGAAATTAATTGTGTGACTATGCATTGCAAGGCATTGGAAGTGATTAGTACAGATCTAGAGGCAGTAATACAGCTCAGTGGCAGTTGAAACAACTGGTATATTTTAAAAAACTTCCTGTTTGGTAAAGACTTTCATGGGTGTTGCTTTTACTTTTATTATCACGCTTCAGAAAATGTTTCTAAGCCAACAGATATAAAGTCAGCCAGATAGCATACCCCATAGCCGTTCCATAATTAATGCGCCTACTGCAAGAACTGATGGGTCCCACATTCTACAACCACAATTTCTCCAATCTAGATGGTGGTCACACTTTACCTTTGCACAGTTTATTTGACTGATATCTGGTTAGAAAATATATTTAATTACAGGGACAACAGGGACATAAAGTAAAAGAAAGCATCATGTTGATGAAATGGAATGAAGTTTGAGGTGGGAATGGAAAAGGGATATAAATGAGTGAATATGCCAACATAAGAATAGGATGTCAGGAAGAGTAATCAGAAGGGAGACTGGGGCAGAATTCCAGAGTGGGAATGACATTCATAATGGATAATCATTTAACCCAGAGAAACTAAGGGGGCAAAAGACACAGAACCATATGGCGACTGTACTTTTAAAGACTAGGGATGCCAAACGCCCAGACCAGGGAAACCTCTTTCCTGCAAAAGGAAACAACTCCCCCTTCCAATTCTCAACAGACCCATCACTTGGTTGGATTAACACTTGTGGTGACTACTGAAGGTGTGCAAATCTTATACTCTCCTATACGTGTATTTATCTCTGCTCATTTCAAACACTATCAAAGAGATTGTGTTGACGAGTGGTTTTTGGGCAGCCATGTTGGCTAAAATATTCCCCAGCTCACTTTATGCCTATTGGAGGACCTGGGGTCAAATAAGAACAATACATATGGTGGCACATTCCTTGGTGCATTTTGTCTCTAAATAAAGAATAAACTGGCAGCCAGATCTAATAATGGGTCTGTGTAGGATTGTTCATAACACCATTCATCTGAGAACACATTATATCAGGGTCCCCAACCTTTTTTACCCGTGAGCCGCATTCAAATGTAAAAAGAGTTGGGGAGTAGTGATGGTCGAATTTGGGCCGTTTCGCTTTGCCGCGAATTTCGCAAATTTCCAGCCGGCGACAATTCTCTGGCGTCAAAATGGGTGCCGTCGTCAAAGTTGACACCCATTTAAGTATATAGTCTGTTAATAGTCCATTAACCGGCATCAAAATTGGTGTGTGCGGCGGAACGGTCCATGAAAAAATTTATAATTCGCGCCTGCCGAATAAATTCTCCCATCACTATTGGGGAGCAACACAAGCATTAAAAGTCCCAGGGGGTGCCAAATAAGGGCTGTGATTGGCAAATTGCAGTGACGTAAGTAGATATCACTGGGCGCCAGATCAAATTATTTTTCAGGCCCCCAAAAGCCACTGGTTGGGGATCACTACTTTATATCCTGTATCATGTGTTCATAGACTTCTGTTGCTTAATACTGGAGATCAAATAGTTTCTAGATTCCCATTCTACAGTAGGTTACATCTGTCAACGGTTTACATACAAAGGAACATGCTGGTATTCCGAGAAACCTAAAATTTGGAAAGAATGTTGTTTCAGGGACTGAAACCAATATGATGCCTAGACAAATAATATTCAAATAATATTCATAAAATATTCATTGTTATACCTAAAGGTTTTCCAAATGTATTCATACTCTTTCTTCTTTATAAGGTGGATAATTGTATGTGTATACTTATTAGTAGAGTTTCTTTTTATATGCTCTTCCATTTCAATTATTTATTTTTTTTTTTTACATAGTCACCTGTACAGTAGGTCGCCCCTCCCCTTAGAAACTGAACAGTTCTTATTTTGCCGATATATAAATGACAGTCCTGGGTACAACCACTAGCTAGCGCTTTGCAGAATATCATTGTTAGTACAACTCAGCTGTACAAAAACCCAGTTTACATGAACCCATCAACAAAAAACATTTTATTTTAAATTGGAGCACGGAGGAGCTCACCTATTTACAGAATAGTCCGGCATTAGCCCTGGGCCCAACCCTGAGGACTGTAAATGTATCTGTTTATACTATCAGTCGAACTTGATACTTTTAAGAAGTTTATGCCAACTGCTTAACACCGGCTAACTGGCAGCATTAAGGCATAACGGGGGGTGTTATTTTTGGAACCAAATCCCTGAAAAGCTGGCATTTAGGAGGAAATCCTGTGAATCATCGGAATTTGAATTGACAGTTGGCTTTACTAAACCCCTCTCCCTCCCGATCTGATCTGTGATCCTTGGGTTTGTTTTCTGTCCATTTTCAGGGGCAGTGCCCACTCCTCAGCTCTCTCATTGCACAGGACAGCAAATAGGTCTGATCAACAGATACAACTGAATGGATCATTCTGGCCCATATGTCTGACATCAATAATGTGGCTCCTATGTATAACAAAATACTCTGGCCTATGTGTATGAAAACAGACTCTGGGGTGGCAATTAAAAACAGTGCAATTAAAAACAGTGTGTGTGTTGTGTGAAATCTACAAAATCATAGTGGAAGTAGGTACAATGACTTGTTCTTGTACAATGTGCAGCACTCAAGTAAGTGAGTGGGTGATTCCAGTTGTACTTCAATAGCTGATGACAGTCCCCAGGTTGAGTAGCAGAGATATATAGTAGTAGGTAATTTCCTAATGGTGTAAAAATGCAAGCCTTAGAAACAGGTGCAATCTGCCATTTTTTTCCAGAATGCAGTGTTGTCAACATCTCTCATTACTCCCCCATTTCCCCCTGCTGTTTTCATCTTTCCCTATTTCTCCATAATTGTTTCCATCTTACTCTACAGTCTCCATCTTGTCCTGCTGCCTTCATCTTGCTCTACTACCATTATCTTGCCATACTGTCTCCATCTTGTCCCACTGTCTCCATCTTGTCCTACTATCTCCATCTTGTCCTACTCTCTCCATCTCGTCCTACTCTCTCCATCTTGCCCTACTGTCTCCATCTTGCCTAACTGTCTCCATCTTGTCTTACTCTCTCCATCTTGCCCTACTATCACTATTTCAATCTTTTGTTAGTTAGTTTACCTGCTGTTCATTACTCTTTCTCTGTACAGTTGCTGCTTTGTTGGGTCTCACTATGAGTGGAGTTCAGTACAATTGTCCATGTTTGCAGACCGATATGTGAGAAACCTTAGCATTTAGCTGGAATGAATACAGGTATGGGATCCATTATCCAGGAACCCGTTATCTTGTAACTCCAAATTACAAGGCCATCTCCCATAGGGGCAAATTTACTAAAGGGCGAAGTAACAAAAGCGGGCGAAAAATCGCCAGTGTGAAATCATTTCGGTACTTCGATGATTTACTAACGTTCGCTGGCATAACTTCTCTATCAAAGGAGATAGACTCTAGTGGTACTACTCTCCCTAACGCCCGGCGAATTTTAGCTCTGGCGAAGGGACATAACTACGCAAATTCACTAAGATTCAGATTTTAATGAACGTTACCTCTTGCGCCAGACTTGCCTTCACCACCTCAGACCACGCGAAGTGCAGTAGTAGATACGAGTTCCTAAAAATATAGTTGAAAAGTCCCAAAAAATAGTAGCGTCTTCCTTCTTTTAGGGTGATAGGCTGAAAAATAGTGTAAATTTTTTTGGGGTAACAGGCTTCCCCTCTACATTTCCTAACATATGGCACATAAACTATACACTGGGCTCATGTGTAGGGCAAAATAACAACTTTATTTTATTTTATTAAGGTTCCCTGGGCTTGTGTAGTGTAATGTATTTGCTGCAACATATACGTCCATTGTACTTTAACTTCCCGTCGTATGCAAATAAGGCATCGCTAGCGCAACTTCGCTTCGCTTGGCGCAGTAATGCTAGCGCAAATTCGCGAGCATTCGGTGCCCTGGATGCAACTTCAGATTTTAGTGAATTAGTGTTGTCCTGGCGAATGTAAGACTGGCGAAGTGTTGTGATGTGAGCGAAGCCATCGCTGCCGAATTTTCAGAGGTTAGTGAATTTGCGACATAGACTGCACTTAAATCAAATTATTCATATTTATAAAAACAATTTCCTTTTTCTCTGTAATAATAAACAGTAGCTTGTACTTGATCCCAACGTAGGCTTAATTAAAACCCGAGGAGTCAAAACCAGCCTATTGGGGTTATTTGATATTTAATTTTTTTTTTTTTAGTAGACTTAAAGTATGGATATCTAAATTACAGAGAGATCCCTTATCTGGAAAACCCTGGTCCTGAACAACCTGGATAACAGGTCCAATACCGGTACATAGAATAAAGTGGAAAGAGAGGACAGTGCAGAGAGATCTCAGCAGATGGTGTCACTGCCAAAATGATATCAGTCCCAGAATATGGAAATGTAGTAAATAAACACTATAAATATAAAACCGTGTCAACAGCTGGTTCTTTATGTATGATGAACAGGTGCGGCTAAGCCTTCAGCTGCTGGAAATAATATCAAGAGTCAGAGTAATCAATCACAGTGCTGCTCGGAGGAGTCACGCTACTACATAGAACATAAAGGGACGGCACCGTGACTGACAGCTCTGAACCGTCATGAGGTCAATGGCAGATAAAGTCTTTGAGACCCACAAGCTGTCTTACTAAAGCAAGTTCTGTAGGGCTGGTATGTTTCCTGGCCGGTTCCCTGAGAGTAAGACTGATGTGTGTATGTGCTGCCCTGAGATTCCCATATCATCCTCAACCAATAAGGAACCAGCATTTGTAAGTCAATTTATTTCAGTGACATGGAGAGGCTTGGGTTGCAGAGGCATGAGGGCTAGGAGGTATAATTTCACGTATCCTCTGGCCTGCTAATACTTATTAACAGTATACTAGATATATGGTCTGTCTAAATATTCTGAGATACATTTCTTTAATAACTGCCCAACCTAAGCAGAGAGAGAGAGAGAGAGAGAGAGAGAGAGAGAGAGAGAGAGAGAGAGAGAGAGAGAGATGATAATGATAGATAGATAGATAGATAGATAGATAGATAGATAGATAGATGATAGATAGGTAATAGATGAGAGAGAGAGAGAGAGAGAGAGAGAGAGAGAGAGAGAGAGAGAGATAATAGATAGATAGATGATAGATATAGATAGATAATAGATAGGTAATAGATAATAGAGAGAGAGAGAGAGAGAGAGAGAGAGAGAGAGAGAGAGAGAGAGAGAGAGAGAATAGATAGATAGATAGATAGATAGATAGATAGATAGATAGATAGATAGATAGATAGATAGATAGATAGATAGATAGATAGATAGAGAGATAGATAGATAGTAGATAGATAATAGATCGATAGATAGGTGATAGATAGATAGATAGATAGATAGATATACAGATTGTCCTCTAGCACCCCTCCCCCCAAAACATCCTTATCATAGTATAGTGCCAGTGCTCCGGGCTTGTGATTGGCTAATTCCACTACAATGATAGCGCAACACCAGTTAATAAAACACGCAGGACTATTCTAACATCAGATAACATCTTTCTGCAGGGAATGAATCACACAGTATAAAACAAATAATAGGAAGTACTTTCCACTTCTAATATTTACAGTATTTTTACACTGTGTATTTAGAAAGTGTGCAGGAAACGACATTTTCTTAACTGATGCTTCAACACATAAACAATCTTGGTCGGTCCCGTTCCAAGTGGGAATTCCGCAAGCCGTTTGGCAAGCAAAGCTGAGAAATTAAATTACTAAGAGCAGAACATTCATTGCCTTTTGAAGCATTTTATGAATACGAAAATAACTCTTTATTTTGACGAACAGAGTTTCATGATGTCATCCTTCTTACCTGGTGCTTAGTGATGTCACTCTTTGAAACTTGTGTTTTATTGGAAATTCATAAACCTACATATATTTTTTTTTTGGGGTGGGAAAGGGGGGAATTCAAAAAGTAGTTTAGCAGGGAAAAAGAGATGAACACTACAGTTAGATTTAGATTTTGGGATGAATGCCTATTTGCTATAAGTACAGTGTAACTAATACCTTGTGCCTCTGTAACCCTAATATGAACTACAGGGGGCCTGAAAAAATATTGGACATTTAAAATAAAAAAAAATAATCTGAAATAATATATTAATTATTTCAGATTAATTATTAATTATTTCTTAATGATTTCTTCATTGCAATAAGCATTATACAATTATTAATATTAGGGCTGTTTTCCAATTTAATAGGCCCTAAAATGGGTGTCTTAAAGGGGTTGTTCACCTTTAAATGAACATTTAGTATGATGTAGAGAGTGATATTCTGAGACAATTTGCAATTGGTTTTCATTTTTTATTATCTGTGGTTTTTGAGTTATTTTTTTTTTTTTATTCAGCAGCTCTCCAGCTTGCAATTTCAGTAATCTGGTTGCTAGGGATCAAATTACCCTAGCAACCATACATTGATTCGAATAAGAGACTGGAATATGAATAGGAGAGGTCTGAATAGAAAGATGAATAAAAAGCAGCAATAACAATACATTTGTAGCCATACAGAGCATTTGTTTTTAGATGGGGCCAGTGACCCCCATTTGAAAGTTGGAAAGAGTCA
Organism: Xenopus laevis; assembly: GCF_017654675.1. Taxonomy (NCBI): domain Eukaryota; kingdom Metazoa; phylum Chordata; class Amphibia; order Anura; family Pipidae; genus Xenopus; species Xenopus laevis. The sequence continues at coordinate 160,547,997 of NC_054379.1, forward strand.
GAAGAAAAAGGCAAATCATTCAAAAATTATAAAAAAAATAAATAATGAAGACCAGTTGAAAAGTTACTTAGAATTATCCAGTCTATAACATATTATAACTTAAAGGTGAACCGCCCCTTTTAAGGGCTTGTGACGGCAAACAAAGTCTTTAATGGGCAAAGATGACTTGTTGAGGGCCCTTTATGAACTGCACTCATATAAGAGGATATTTAAAGCCCCTGATGATCCTTTGCCTGTATTTCAATCAATCAAATGTTTTTTGTGATTTTTTTTCTGCAGCTGGCTGAAAATAAAGTCTGATTACTGAATGGCTGCTATGGGTGCCCAGTGTTAGTGATGAACCCATGTCTATATATGAACAATGTATTTAAAGTTGCAGCATCCCACAATTGTCCTGAAAGTTCCACATTTCCATGGACCACTGCAATTGGTATAAACTTTTTCACAATGCACATTATTCTCTATGTTTTCATTCTTATCCTAACGTCTTGCTTATGGGACTTCCCTTATTCCTGAGTATCTGAACAGTATTGACCTCACAGCACCCTGATGATTGCCAGCTTCTTGTACCGCCCCGCTGCCTCTGCTCTGATAAAGCTGCTCCATTCTTCCAAACATTTAAACAAATTCTTATATTTCCTCCAAAATTCTCTCTCTGACTTCCTTCTTTTGTTTCACCCTTTTGTTTCAACGCCTTGACTTAATTCTGAGTTGATCTTATCTCCTCCCTTCCTTAACATTCTGTATCACTCTCAGCCTGGTACCTCCTAATAACAGCCACTTATCCACTAAGAAATTATTTTATAAGGAGTCTCATTCAAATTTACGGCAACCACTTCTCTTCATAGAATATAATTACCAACAATATTATCACTCTTCCTGTCTTTCTAGTCTACGTGCTACTTGCTCTTTATTTGTGGTGCCATTGTTCCAGTTATGTACTCAGTGTAGAGGGGCACCAGGACTTCCTAAAACACTCTACTGGGTACCCAGTGACGTAGTAATGGAACTTATAAAGGAATGGTCATACAAGTTTTATTCTTTGTTGAGTATTCCTACATATATGGAGGTGTTAAGACCAATATGGGTCAGTAATCAATCTTGTCCATTGCTGCCTTCTACTTATTAAACTGTAATTTAATATTTTAAGCTTGGGTAAGTTCAACTTGTTTGGTAAATTAATCCTTTCTGCCTAAATTCTTGCATCTATTGACCGTAACCTTTCAGCAGTACAAGAGAAACCAACTCCACTGGTTACTTATAGTGGCACCTGTTGCTCTAAAAACCCCAACGTTTTGAATTTGAGCCCTGCTCAGCATCAATTCCCTCATTCTTGGATCTTCGATGATATCTTGGTCTCCAGGATCTAGACAGGATCTCATTTGTAGAGGACAGCTAAATATGGTGGAGCACAAGGAGAACAAACAAATGGATCCTTGACAAAATGAAGCCTTACCTTCCACTTGCAAATGACTAGATTTTCGGGGACTTATTTTGGATATTGAGAAGGGCCAGATCATTATAAAATATGGTTACACTTAGACATATTAAAGGGTAAAGAGGAAGAGCAACAAAATGGAAAGACTCAATCACAATATGAGAATGCCATTGAGAAAGCAGTGGGCTCGGGTTGGAGTGATCATTTTGGTAGCGGGAGGTCTGAGAATAGACAGATGCTCTTGCCAGACCCCTTTAGCTACTACTATCACCCACAAGGCATTTGTTAGGATGAATATCGTCCACATTCTGGTCTTTGGCACTCCCACCAGGGATAGGACTCTTGGTTCTGGCCTGTAGAATTACTCTGGCTACTGCCTCTCTCTTTACAGCCAGAGAGATCTACTGACCAGGCTGATTATTTCTATTGGAACAGCTCCCCCTTAAATTATTATTGTAACGCAAGTTTGGGGAGGCTCCATATTTTAAATAGAGCCAAACCAGTGCTTTTTAAGGAGAAGAGTCACTAATCATTAAAGTCTATTCATCTTTTAATAAAATGCAATACTTTGTTACCTTGCTCGCTAAAGCTAAGTTTAGTATACACAAGTCCCCCTAGGCCTTCCCAAATAGGATTTGCCATTAAATCATAATGAGTTTATTTTTGTGTCTACAATTTAAATCTTAATTATATAGACTTATGCTGATCAACATCTAATCTTTTTTTTAAAATCTATATTTTTTGTCAAGCAATAAAAAATATTACAGCAATTGCACATAGTCATCAAAGACATAGCCAATAGGTCAACATTTCAAAAACACATTACGTTTGTTGCTACTGAAGTTATCATTACTTGCATATGAATAGAAAATCATAAATGTAGGCTAAACAATGTATCCTTTCATAAATCAGACAGATCTGTCTTCGGTACGCTGCCAGTAATATACAATCTTAGTATAGTGCAATCTGATCAAAGAACATATAAAGGGGGGTAAGAAAAGGGGATAAAGGGGGGGAAACAGTCCAGGCTTATCAATACACTCTGAAAAAGCAATGAATCACAATAGAAAGGGAACAGTGTGAAACATCTAATCTTATCTGCTATTTAGTTGCCCAGAATGCCAGTTTGTCCACATCCCAATGGTACCATTCCGTGTCAAAGGGCATCTGAGAAAATAAAAAAAAGTGGCCTGGATAAAGCAGAACTAAGTTCATGAAGTATCTAATGGGGAATTCTGTGTCTGCTTCTAACAAGACCTTTTTAAACGTCTCCTATAAACAATATATTGAAGTAGGTAAAGTAGGACAGACTGGAGCAGGGCAGAGGAGGTAGAGATACAGGTTAGACTGAAGGAGGTAGAAAAGAAAGACTGACTTTAGTGGGACAGTGGGAAGGAAAATGGTTTATGTAGGGTGAAACCAGGTTTCATTGGATGGCTCCACACAGCCAATAAGGTTGCTGGGATTTTGTAGGCAGTTGACAAGCCTAAGTAAGTCTAAGGTCCCTGGATCCAATCCCTGCAGAGCTTTACATAAAGATACATTTGATTCCGGTACATGGTCTACATATAACTCATTATCATACGTGATATCCCCCTTCCCCTTTCCACCCCCATTTACCCTTACTATTTACAGATCCTCACCTAATTTAGCTCCCTCCCCACCATGTCTAGTTTAAGTAGCTAACCTCTCCCACCATCACTGAGGTGCAGTCCATCCTACATCAATCTCCTAGCCACACATTTAACCCCCTCCCCCATACAACACAGCACCTGACATAGGGAATACGTATTTCACTTTTTCTGAGAACATCCTTGAGGATTTCCCCATTCTACTTACTTTGTTGTTGTTACCAATGTGTACCATGAGTCTTCCACAGGCCTTCGTGCTCCACCACATGCCAAACCCTAGCTGAAGGCAAACACGGTTTGGCATGTAGGGTCCTGTGCATTATTATAATAATTAGTTAATAATGGATGGAGGGCACACCAAAAACATTCAAAAATTAGCAAGAGGTGCAAAAACAAATGTTACCCCTACCAAAGGTAACCAATGTCAATACTAAGTCAAAATGTTTGCACACTCAAAACAAAAAACAATTGGACATAAGGGTGGTTTGAAAAAATAATTTTTACTATTACTCAAAAAAACATTTTACATAGATAATGCCATACACATGGCGCAATTTCGGCACCAAGGCCTTTGTCAAGGGGATTCTGAATCCCCTTGACAAAGGCCTTGGTGCCGAAACGTTGGGGCCATTCTCATTTTTCTGGTAGGTGTATCCGCTCCCTTGCTGATTTCTTGCTTGCTACATGAGACGAATGGGTGATTGATTTTCTATGCTACTTTTTAACATTGTATAAATTGCGCCATGTGTATGGCATTATCTATGTAAAATGTTTTTTTGTATAATAGTAAAAATTATTTTTTCAAACCACCCTTATGTCCAATTGTTTTTTGTTTTGAGTGTGCAAACATTTTGACTTAGCATTATTATAATAATTCAGATGCATCTCCAACCATCATTGGATAAGAGGTTGGAGCAAGTGCTTGTCAGGTGGTTCTGTTGTTGGCTGATCTATCTGCTTTGGCACTTAATAATAAGGTGTATATTTATGAGGAATGTATTACAGTATCTATATTTTGCACAAAAAACAAAGACCAATTTGAATGTTAGCAATCAAGATATTCATTCAAGGTCAGACTGGTGAGTGACAAGCCACCAGGGCTGCTACCGCAGGGCCCCCCACAGCTCCCTGCCCCCCCCCCCGTACTCAACGTATTTTTTCCACGATCAGGGAGGGATCAGATCTGGGTCAGAGGGCCCCACCAGGTTTTTTCCCATTGACCCGCTGGCCTAGTCCTATCCTGTTTTTATTGTTTGAGTCCTTTTTGATTTCAGACCTCAACAACTCCCTTGCGAAGTTTGCAACAAAACTGTTTTTTTGCAAACAGGGACAGTGTATGTAATACAATTTCGCAATGGCAAAGCATTTTTTTGCCCCAAAATATTTAACAAAGCAAAGGTGTAAAAGTTAAACTTTGCTTTGTGATAAGGAACGATGTAATATTCACCAGCTTATGATTTTACATTGTGAGCAGCACTAAACATTTGTAAAAATCTGATTTTAAATATGGGATTTTAGTTACATTTCATCGTATAGTCAAATCCCAGCAGAGTGCCTTTGCAGTTTATTTACTTTTTGGAATATATCGCCCTATGCATGCACACTCCTACCCTGTAGTTCTAACCACCCTGCTATTTCATTTGCTTAGGTCAACAACCTACAGGTAAAAATGTTGAAAAGTTCAGTTCTAAAAGCCATATGATGTTACCGTAAGCATTCCAGCTTATTAATGTTGGGAGATAAATACAGTTACACTGAGCAGATACCATTATATTAAATATTAAACAGACAGAACAAATGATTGAGTGCTCGACTCCAATGCAATGCAGGAATGTTCCATCTTAGGTGAAGGGGTGTTTGCAATAAATTTAGCCTTCCATGCAATGCTTTCCATATGAGAAAAATAGTAAAATTCTATTTTTGGTATTTACTTATTCCTAATTATTCTCCTTTAGTTTAGAGAAAATGTTAAGTTTTCTGTATAAAAGTAAGTCCTATTTAAAGGAAGAATTGTTCCAGATGGATTCATCTTTTTGTGTTGTAAGTCTTTATTTTTCTATTTTGTAGGATACAGAAGTGAAAGGGAGGGTACAGAAAACATGTAAAACATTAGATAAGTGCAGTCCTACATGGTCTCTGTGCATTTACATTCCGGTAATTTTACAGTGGTCATTTAAACAGATATAACATCTAAATATTGTCAAGTTACATGCAGGACTTAAACCTAAGTTAAAGGGGAGCAGGCATACTTGAAAAGAAAAGGAAGAACAAATTAAAGGAGATTCTTTCTAGAGTCCTATACTAAATCCACCTTATCTAAGATCTAATAAATATTTTGTAAAATATGAGCCAGCTTTTATCTCATAAAGGCAAACTGGCATACCAAGGGAAACCATAATAAATAGAAGGCTGTTTTTATGTGGAATAAAACACTCTAACACTCAGTGTTGGACTGGCCCACAGGGATACCAGGAAAACTCCCGGTGGGCCCAGGTGTCAGTGGGCCCTCATGCTGCTTAACTTTTGACTATTTCATGGCCATTCCCTATTTCTATGAGAACAAAGAGGCTAAATAGATGGAATAATAGATTATAGTGTGTAAGGAAAAGAGAATAGAGGTTGCGTGAGGAGAGGAAGAATATTAGTACTGAGAGTGGGCCCCTGATCTAAGGTTTTATGGTAGGCCCCTGGTCTTTGGGGGGGGGGGCCCTGGTGTCCGAGTCTGACACTGCTAACACTCACAGATGGAATGTAAGAAAATGATGCTGCATTTATAGGAGACCACTGCACTTCAAAATGACACAGATGTAGAGAAGTACTAGGATACCCTGTTATAGCCTACTGTCTAGGTCAGTGATCCCCAACCAGTAGCTTGTGAGCAACATGTTGCTCTCCAACCCCTTTGGATGTTGCTCTTAGTGTCCTCAAAGCTTGTTCTTGAGGAGCTTGTTTTTGAATTCCAGGCTTGGAACCACATTTTATTTGCATAAAAAACTAAGTATAGTGCCAAGTAGAGCCTCCTGTGGGCTGCCAGTCCATATAGGGGCTACCATATAGCCAATCACAGCCCTTATTAGGCACCCCAAGGGACCTTTTCATGCTTGTGTTGCTCCCCAACTCTTTTTGCATTTGAATGTGGCTCACGGGTAAAAAAGGTTGGGGACCCCTGGTCCAGGTAAAGGAATATGAAGGGCTTTGTGCTCCATTCTGATTTATAGTAAAGTCCAATAAGTCCTTTGTCTCCTTTCCTTAATAACAAATCAATTCAGGAGACTATGCAACTGGGTAGATGTACTTGCTGTGTCACCAAGTTAGCAGATCTTTGACTAACTTGGTCCCCAAAGGGGTCACAAGCAGGCCCATCGCAAGAAGGTCTCATCTGCAGCTTGTTGCAGATATCGCCCAATGGAGTTTTCAAATCATCATTGTCAATATTGGTCCAAACCCCAACTTGGGAGGCCATAGTTGTGGTCCTTTAAATGGAAAACAGTCTGCTGATTGGTGAACCCATGTAAAACCTAGAAAAGTTTTTTCTCGTCGACTTTAATCTTGTCCATGATAAACCATGACATAACTTTTTCTCACTGACTTGAATCTATACCTATGTTTGCAAGTATGGATACAATGATCAACATATTACACAACAGGATTATGGGAGGGAAAATGTAGAAACCTTTAAAGGCACAGAGAGAGAACATCAAAACTCTAGGCAAATAATTCCCAAATGAAGCAAGGAGCGAATATGAACAAGCATCACACCATGTCATGTTAGATTATGGAGGTTTTTTTTTTAAAGTGTTTTATGTTTTAATATATACAATTATGGTGTGTTATGACAAAATTGACCCATTTTTTCCACTGTATCATTAAAACTGAATCACAATGTCTTATTTAATTAACTTGTCACTTCCTTTCTGGACAGATCAAAGCAATAATGAGATTTTCTTTCCTGAGCGTTTGTTTTTTCACTATGGAAATGCATTTTCAATCATTAGCAACTACAGAAAGGAAATATAGAAGGTGAAATTAAGGATGGGATCCCCTATACAGAAATAATAGCACAAAGATAAGACTTAACGTTATGGGATGTGAGTAGTGATTAGTGATGAACTCATTTTTTGCCAGGCATGGATTTGCAGAGAAATTATGCACTTCGCTATCTATGAATTTTTTTGCGAAACTGTGGCAAAAATTTTTAGGTGACAAAAAAGTCGCCATAAAAAAAAAATATGATGCCTCATCTGCTTATCAACAGTGATGGGCTATAAATTCAGCTGGCATAATTTACAGCGAATTTCCGCGTTTCGCCGCCGGCTAAAATTTGCCGCAGTCAAAACATTTTGGACACGCATTGGAAAAGTCGCATGCATCAAAACCGTCACATGTTAACATTATTCGGACGCTCATTTAATTTAATGCCAGAATTGCTGCGAGCATTATAATTTATGCAGGCGTCAAAGTTTGCGATTGAATTTTCCAGCAAAGCAAAACGGGACAAATTCGCCCATCACTACTTATCAATGGTCGCATGATAAAATAATCTTTCCTCCTGTTAGAAGTACCACCATGAATGGGCCTGGGCAGCTAATCAGGCAGTAGTGATGATTTTATGAATATGTTGCAGTCTTTTATGGACAGACTTTTTCCTCAGTCACAGTGTTCTATATCGGAATACAGGTCTCTTATATCCCCTGGTCCCAGTAATTGGTCACCTGGTAAAAGAAAGAGTAATGAATAGATCTCCTAGAAGGGATTTGAATTGTTTATGTGAATCTGCTCCCCCAGGGTAGCATTTGGATGATGAAACTAAGACTAGGATATGGCAAGGTCAATTTACTTGTAGCACACTTAGGGGCACATTTACTTAGCTCGAGTGAAGGAACAGATTTCAAAGTATTTTTTTGGCTACTACGACCATCAAATTGGCTACTTCGACCTTCGACTACGACTTTGAATCGAACTAAAAATCGTTTGACTATTCGACCATTCTATAGTCTAAGTACTGTCTCTTTAAAAAAAACTTCAACCTTAAAATTTGCTACTTCGACCTTCGACTACGACTTCGAATCGAGCTAAAAATCGTTTGACTATTCGACCATTCGATAGTCTAAGTACTGTCTCTTTAAAAAAAACTTCAACCTCCTACTCCGCCACCTAAAACCTACGGAGCACCAATGTTAGCCTATGGGGAAGGTCACCATAGGCTTTCTAGACAATTTGGGATCGAAGGAAAATCGTTCAGTATTTGGATTAAAATCCTTCGAATCGTTTGATCGAACGAATATTGCTAAATCCTTCAACTTGAATATTCGAAGTCAAAGGATTTAACTTCGAGGGTCGAATATCGAAGGTTAATTATCCCTCAATATTCGACCATTAGTAAATGTGCCGCTTAATGTAGTCCCCCGTGCCTTCCACTACAGTACAGAGGAACTAGTTAATGCTTCCGGCTGCAGGAAGGAAGGGATTTTCTCCAGCCAATGAAAAAGGAGACAGCCTGTGCCCTAACCTAACCAGGAACAGGAAGAGGAATCAGCCTGGAACAGGAGGAGGAGGGACTAGCCAGCATACAGAGATGTGCTGAGAGATCTAGAGACTGGGGGTACGGAACGCATTTTAGGACATCCTGCTGCTCAATACCTGTCTTGCATGCAATGTCCTATGCCTTCTGAATGGCGCATCGGGTGCTTTTACCATCACTCGTCGTCCAATTCTGCAGTCACACCTCCGTCCTCTACCCTCCCTTTTCAGCCGTCAGTCATGCTAACCCCGCCTTCAGCCCTCAGCCCTCAGCCTTCAGCCTTCAGCCCTCAGCCTTCAGTCCTCTTCTGAGGGCTGAAGGCTGTGGGCTGAGGGCTGAAGGCTGAAGGCTGAGGGCTGAAGGCTGAGGGCGGAGTTACCATGACTGACGGGAGAAGGGAGGGAAGAGGACAGAGGTGTGACTGCAGATTTGGACGATGAGTGACAATAAAAGCACCCAATGCGCCATTCAGAAGGCATAGGACATCGCAGGAAGGAAGGGTACTTCGCCGCAGGAGGTCCTAAAATTCATTCCGTATGGGGGTTTGTGTTCCAGCCTGCTGAGTGACCAGCCAGAGAGAGAAAATGCTATTAATCTGCAAGGGGAAAACCCTGCAGTGTGCAGCCTGCTTGAAGCTATTAGCTGCTGTTCCCTGGAGGAAGTTTTGTTGTCAGGCACCCACTGTGATCCAGGAGTACAACAGTCATCTTGATAAGGAGAAAGCTACAGTGTGGATGTGCACTGACCAATTTGGACATGTCAGTAGCACTTCCCTTATATTTATATACATTTTTACTTAGCAATGTGGCGTGCTCCCACAACCCCCCCTGCATTTGCCGTATAGCCTGAAGCTCTGGCTAAGCTTCCTGTGGTTTGTAGCACCCCCCATACCCACCCCTATTTATTAATTGTGGCCCTATGCTTTTAACCGCACCATATTAATACATATATATATATATGCATTTTTTCAAAAAATGGGCGTTGGTTTGGGCAATCACTCTCTCTTAAAAGCTGCGAGTCAGTAGCGGGGGAGGATTCAGCCCATAGATAGAAACCAAGGTTCAGCAGACTTCTACTAATGCTATTATGCAGAGAGACATAGGATCCTCAATAATGTGACTGGTAGGTAAACAAGTTAGGGACCGCCATGTGGGGTTTACCTTGACGTGGTATGGTGGCTTTTCAACTTTATGATCATAACTTTGTAACTAAAAACCCCTGTCTTAGTTAACACATGCATTTGCATATCTACTGAACTACCTAGACAGGGGCCCAGGGAATGTGCACTGACCAATTTGGACATGTCAGTAGCACTTCCCTTATATTTATATACATTTTTACTTAGCAATGTGGCGTGCTCCCACAACCCCCCTGCATTTACAGTGTGGAGAGAAGCAAGGTTCCTTGTCAACTGTAAGTTATTAACCCTTGTGCTACCAGTTTAAGGAACATTGGGAATTATATTAACAGACATTATCCTGCTAGTCCATTGATGGGTGAGACATATTGTGCAAGGAGAGCTGACAGCATTGCTACACACTTCCAACAGCACCAGAGGGAGCACCATCTATACCCTTACCAAGGGACACATCACCAGTTCTTTTATTGTGGTTACATTCAGGGAGATAATCCAGTTGCACAGTTCAGCAGCATCCCAAAGTGGAATTTGCCATTCATTTAGACTGCTGTGCTATCTTCAGCCCAACCAGTTCTTTCAACCCAGTAAGGGGGCCCCCCATTGGTACACAACGGTTTCGGGACTTAGGTGTGCACGCAGGGGTTTGAAGGGTTTTTCAGGGGCTGTTTTTGTTAAATTGTCATAGTTACTGCAGTGTTATCAGAATACTAATTGTCATATTATTGTTTTATTTCTAACCAATTCTCTCTTACAGCTGCAGCTGTTTAATAAAGTCAGGTTGTGCCTGTTGCACTGCCATCTTGTGTGCCTGGTTACTGGGGCCTTGGGGTGTCACCTGGTTAAAGGGATACTGTCATGGGGGAAAAAAAAAATTCAAAATGAATCAGTTAATAGTGCTGCTCCAGCAGAATTCTGCACTGATATCCATTTCTCAAAAGAGCAAACAGATTTTTTTATATTCAATTTTGAAATCTGACATGGGGCTAGACATACAGTATTGTCAATTTCCCAGCTGCCCCAAGTCATGTGACTTGTGCTCTGATAAACTTCAATCACTCTTTACTGCTGTACTACAAGTTAGAGGGATATCACCCCCTCCCTTTTCCCCCCAGCAGCCAAACAAAAGAACAATGGGAAGGTAACCAGATAACAGCTCCCTAACACAGATAACAGCTGCCTGGTAGATCTAAGAACAATACTCAATAGTTAAATTCAGGTCCCACTGAGACACATTCAGTTACATTGAGAAGGAAAAACAGCAGCCTGCCAGAAAGCATTTCTCTCCTAAAGTGCAGGCACAAGTCACATGACCAGGGGCAGCTGGGAAATTGACAAAATGTCTAGCCCCATGTCAGATTTCAAAATTGAATATAAAAAAATCCGTTTGCTCTTTTGAGAAATGGATTTCAGTGCAGAATTCTGCTGGAGTAGCACTATTAACTGATGTTTTGAAAAATACATGTTTTCAGATGACAGGATCCCTTTAAGGAAAGCAGACTTATATATACTACAGCCAACACATACAGGGGCGCTACATAATGATAAGCCATATAGAAGGCCTGGAGATTGTGAGGAATTAACGATTAACGATTTTTTTTGTGTATGCTAGTGTTCTTTATGAAAAATGTCCATAGGGTACCTCTTTGTTTTGCTGTATAGAACTCATCTGGGGGCATACAGGACATATGGGGATGGCTGCTGGCTTTGTTATGATGAGCAGCTTCAGAGACGCATGGCTATGGCTATTAATTATGACATCTAGCCAACCAACATCTGGCTGTCAGTCAGTTGCCGGTGCCTACAGAGCAGGGGCATTGGTGGCAACTAACATGCAGGGTCTCTGTTGGTTGTACAATGAGAGTCACTGCAGATGGTACTTGTCCTGTTGTTTCAAGCATGAGCGCTTTTTCTGCAATGGGGCTCATCCAGTGGCCTAATAATGGACATTCACAGCACATAATCCAAAAGAGTGATTTCTATATACATAGATACGAAGAGTAACGCCCTCTGTTGGTGAATAAATAATATTATCACAAAATACATACTGATGGCCAGTTATATTAAATAATCCATGTTCCAAAAAATGTATATAGAAAAACAAAACAACACAATACAAGTCAAAATTCTATATATAGAAATCCATATACAATAAACCAAAGTAAAGAAAAACAAAAATCATAATTATAGTAAAGAATTTTTTTTTCTCTCACATAAAATAAAAAAAACTAATTTATGTAAAATGAGAAATATCAAATCTGGTATTAAGGGCCTGGGGAAAACATGTACGTAGGGTGAAAATCCAATATGTCCTCTCTACATATATCTCTCCAAATTTAGAGACCAGAGTGTGTCACCACCTCTCAAAGGAATATATCCTTTTTCAATGATCTTTACACTTAGATCAGAAGTGCCTCTACTGCTACATGAGTTAAAATGTTTCCCAATAGGGGTTTTTATATCAATTTTCCTGTAACAATCCACATAGGGGCTAACAAATAGCCAATCAGAGGCCTTATTTCCACCCCCAGGAACTTTTTTCATGCTTGTGCTGCACCCCATCACATTTCAATGTGGCTCACGGGTAAAAAAAAAAAGCTTGGGGACCCCTGTCCTAGAGTGTACTGTAACACCACTAGATCTCTCACTTCCTAGGCTCAGTACCTCTTTCAGGAGATGACTATACTGCTGCAGTGCCCTTAGCTTGTCTTCCTTCCCATGACTCATCTCTAATATCACTGTAAGGAGCGCGGTCCGGCGCGTCCTTCCCCTCCGGCATCTCATCCAAAATGGCGGCGCCCAGGGCAGACCTCTGTAAGGGCCCGAAGGCTCAAACTGGAGTAGCGGACCAAAGAGGAAGCTGAAGTTCAGCACAGTTCGCGGTACAATAGGATTAGGCAAAAGAATGGTCAAAGTCCAGGCAAATAGGTCAGTTCAGGCGGCAAGAGTTCAATAACGATAAACAGGCAATGGGTCAAGATCAGGAACAGGAATCAATATACACTAGCACACCCAGGAACACACGAAGTAGAACCTATAATTGGGCAATGTTTGCAGACCTTTAGGCTCCTTAAATAGGCCTCTATTGGCGCCAAAAGACAAACGTGATGACGTCACTGCGCTGGCGTAATTGCGCAGGCGTTCCGACGCTGGCGTCCATCCAGGCGCCGGCATCTATTCTGACGCTGGCGAAAACGCGCTGGCGTCACAGTCTGGGAAGAACCTCGTGGAAGGACTGGGCACCGCCATCTTGGACAGCAGGACAGCGTCGGCATGGAGGCAGGAGGTAATTCTCCCTTACAACCTCGTGGGAAGCCTACGCCAGCGCCTCGATCTGGACACAGCGATTTGTCGCCTGAGTCAAATGTCGACGTCTGCGTTAAAACATCACAACGCCGGCGTCAAAACATGCAGCGTCAAATGTGAAACGTCAGCAAGTGATGCATGACATCACCATGTACGTTTTAAATCTGCTATAAAAGGATGTCTGAGGCCTACAGCCCTTGCCCGTGAATAGGTTCTACTTCACTGTGTTCCTGGGTGCGATTATTGTGTTTTTGGACTCTTGATCTCGACTCCTGCCTGTTTCCCATTAACGAATCCTTGCCGTCTGAACCGATCTTCTGCCCGTCTGACTATCCTTCTTCTTGACCCCATTTGTACCGCAAACTGTGTTTGGAAACCTCAAAGCTTCCTCCTTGGTCCGCTACTTCAAACTAAGCCTTAAGGCCCTGACAATCACTTCCTGAAACCTTCCCTTATCTGACCAATGATTCTCCACCCATTAGGGCCTTTCCCTTAAAACTGTTATCCTCTAACCCCTCTTAGTGGCCAACCTAAATATCTGTATTAACCAAAACTCAAACCTTTATATTAAGCCATTAACATTTTACCGTATTACATGTAGGTGTTCTCAAAAGTAGGCCTTTGTAATATCACCATGCCATTGTCATTGGCTATATTGTAGATCAGGGATCCCCAAGAGTTGGGGAGCAACACAAGCATGAAAAATGTTCTTGGGGTGCCAATAAGGGCTGTGATTGGCCACCTAGTAGCCCCTATGTGGATTGTCAACTTACATTGAGGCTCTGTTTAGCAGTCAACTAGTTTTTATGCAACCAAAACTTGCCTCCAAGCCTGGAATTCAGGCCACTGGGAGCAACATCCAAGGGGTTGGAGAGCAACATGTTACTCATGAGCTACTGGGGATCACTGCTGTAGATATATAGGGGCCCATTTATTAAACCTCAAATTTATCTGGTCCAGTTTTTAAAAGGGAAACATTTTTATAGATTTATCATACCCTAAAACTGCTAAAAATCCAAATCTGAAAATACTCCATCTCAAACCTGTCGAGGTCACGTAGAAGTCAATGGCAGATGTCCCTGAAGTTGTTTCTTGACATCGTGGATATAGTCAAGTCTTCGCAGCGACAATTCGATAAAGTATTTTTAGCGTCAATCGTACCATACAAATTGATGCTTGATTTTCGATAAATGAGTTAAATTTGTGAAAGATTAATTTGAGTTTTAGTAAATAACCCCCTAAATAAGTCTGTTCAAGATCTCTGATAGTTTTACTTGAGCCACTGGAATGGGGTCACTCTAGCATTACACCATTCTTTATACTTAATTAATACTAATGGAGTACTGAGGCACCCAGGCCATATTTGTAAAAACGGCACCCATTTCATATTCATGGCGAGTGATTTACCATATTCCCACTGACTTGTCCCCAGTCCCCACCTTGTACTGGATTTATAATTCAGACAGTAGCTGGCACCACCAGTAGCAACAAGCACAAGTGCTCCCTAACTTAGGGGTACAGCTTTGTACCCAGTAATACAGAAACCCTTGCACTTCTGTTATCTGTTATCCAGAATGCATGAGACATGGGGTTTTCTGGATAAGGGATTTTTCTGTAATTTGGATCTTCATACCTTATATCTAGTGATGGGCGAATTTGTCCCCAGCAGGCGTCAATTCACGGATGTCAAAATTGACAATTTGATGCGCATTAAAGTCAATGGGTGTGCCTTTAATTGTCGTCGGCATCAGATCTGTCGCCGGTGTCAGAATTATCGATGGTGTCGGAATTATCAAAAAAACGTTGACGTCGGCGAATTTTTGCTGCAAATTTGCAAATTTATTCCCCTATTTCAAAACACAGAAATTCCCCGCAAATGTGTGCCTGTCGAATAAATTCGCCCATCGATACTTCTTTCTACTAAAAAAAATATTTAAACATTAAATAAACACAATAGGACTGTTTTTCCACCAAAAAGGATTAATTATAGTAGTAGTTGGAGTCAAGAACAAGGTACTAATTTGTTATTAGAAAGAACTGGGAGACAACCTTCCAGTAATTCAGAGCTTTCTGGATAATGGGTTCCGGATAAGGGATCCCAAATCAGCCTACTATTCTTACTGACCTATTTCTATGCACAGATTTGTAGGAAGTACAAAATCATACTTTACATATGTGTCGTAATGATCTTAATGAACCTCCTCCTACTTCCTCAGAGACGGTGATCAGGTTTGTTGTTAGATCTTCATAAAACCGAGCCGACCCGGTGATTCATTTATGGTCTGTAACGTATTGCTAAATAGCATCTCATAATATCATATAAACACTTTTATGAGGAAGCAATTTCTGCTTCTTGTTTTTTTATGGCAAAATGATGTCTCTATGCTCTTTAATGCTCCTTAAAGGAGAAACAAACCCTTAATAAAAAAAACCCTACCCTACATAGACCCCATGCAGATTCTGTCCAGCGGAGTTCACGGGCGCCATCTTCAGCCACTTTGGCTAATCTTCGGAATGAGACCAGCGATTCCTCAATTTTCGAAACAGAAAACTGCTCCAACTGCGCATGCGCCCCTTCGACGTTCTCATGGCGAAGATTTCCGAAGAGAAGAAGATGGAGCCTGTGAACTCCGCTGGACAGAATCTGCATGGAGGGGTAAGTAAAGAGTTAGGGCCCGGTGGGGCAGCTAGCCAGGGGGGGAGGGGGTCTATGTAGGGCAGGGTTTTTTTTGATTAAGGGTTTGTTTCTCCTTTAAGCAGAGGGTAAGTACACGGCTCTGACTGCACATTGCACCACCTGTTACTCCTTTCTTTTTATTTACAACCTCAACAACTCTGAATGACGTTGACCTTCATTCTTTTTGTATAGTGTTGGAATTATTTGACTGACCCCCATCAAAAAAAACCAAATGCTCTGTACGGCTACAAATATATTGTTATTGCTACGTTTTATTACTCATCTTTCTATTCAGCCTCTCCTATTCCTATTCCAGTCTCTTATTCAAATCAGTGCATGGTTGCTAGGGTAATTTGGGCCCTAGCAACCATATGGCTGAAACTGCAAACTGGAGAGCTGCTGAATAAAAAGCTAAATAACTCAAAAACCACAAATAATGAAAAATGAGAACCAATTGTAAATTGTCGCAGAATATCCCTCTCAACATCATCGGTTAACTTAATAATAAACAACCCTTTTAACTATGTGGCAGTTCAGTAGGATCCAGAGACATCAAAACTGCCATCTGTTGTTCAAGGTTGATAGGGGTGAGCTCCGTGGCATCACTGGAAGGATCAAGACAATTAGCTGAATATCACAGGGAAGTCAAGTGCATGAATGATTTATAGTGATGGGTGAATTTGCACCGTTTCGATTCGCCCGAAAATTTGCAAATTTCCCGCGAAATTCGCAAAACGGCGAAAAATTAGTGAAACGGCATGTGAATTTTTTCCAGCGAATTTTCGCGACCGTTTCGCAAATCTAGTTGCCAGTGTTGAATCGTGCAAATTCGCTGAGAATTCACTAATGATTTAGTAATGAGTTGACCATAACAAGCAAGAAATGTAGGGGCCTGTTAATGTAAAACAATAAATAGCAAATTTATCAAGGTGTGTATGCCATTGAAACTCTGGATTTGACGCCTATACTATACGCCACTGGGGAAAATTCAAGAGACAAGAAGCTTCCAGACAGCAGTTGCTCTTGGAGAAACCACATATAAAGCCGTGATGAATGATCACCGTATATTTCCAAAGCAATGCTCCTTATAAATATGCCGAATTTGTACTCGTAGGGAAGCAGTCACTAAAAATCAGTACAAAGTATGACATTTATTTACACATTTATTTTTTTATAATATATAGGACCCCTGGTGTATGAAACTCGGGACCCACTCACTGCAGCCTTCCCTGATGGGGGCCACACGTAAACGTTTCTTATTCAAACCGAGCAAAGCAAACAGGAATCTTTAAAGCACAAAAGTACAGGTATGGGATCTGTTATCTGGAATGCTCAGGAACTGGGGTTTTCCAGATAATGGGTCTTTCTGTAATTTGGATCCCCATACATTTAGGGGCTATTTATCAAAATCCGAACTTTTCTTCTAATTTTATTTAAAAAAGTCTGAGCAAAATAGAATCCACGATTTGACCTTATTTATTATTTAAAAAGCACAATTTAATCGTATTGTAGAAAAACTCAATAAAACTGTTTTTTTGCTAAATTTTTTACGACTTTTACATGAAAAATTCCAGCGCAGAAACTTCCAAATAGGACAGCGACCTCTCCCACTGACTTATATACAACCCTGGCAGGTCTGATAAGGAGATTCAGACTTTTTCCATCCTCTAGGGTATAATAAATGTCGGAAAATTCAAAGTTTTTTTCAGTTCAGTTGTTTTTAGACTGTTGTTCAGAAATAAAGACTTTTTTCAATTACTTTCCATGATTTCTTTCCATTATTTATTTTTTACTGATCCATTTCTCAGCAACATCTCTGAAGTATAACCAACTATTGTATCAATCCTAACAGCTGCCTGTAATGAAACCCAGAGATTCTGCTCAGCAGGGACAAAAATAAGAAATGTATCAACTACATGTATCCATTTAGAACAGTTTACAGGGTCGGCGACCCCCTCCCAGAGCTGCTTTAGAAGGTGAAAAATGACACTTTACACAATATTACAAAAACGCCCACACATAGAAAATAGAAAGTAATTGGAAGAAGTTGTCATTTCTGATGATCTCTCTGAAAACAACTAGTTGTTTAAAGGTGAATAACCCCTTTAATAACAAAAAACAAAACATTTTTCGAGTTTTTTGCATTTGGACTTACGGGGCAGATTTATCAAAGGTCAAGGTAAATTTTCACATGAAAAAAACTAGAATTTCAAGCTATTTTTTGTGTACTTCAACTAGGGAATAGTCCAAATTCGATTCGAATTTGAAACATGAAAAAAAATTTAAATATCGAAATTTATCATGTACTGCCTTTTTTAAAATTCGACATCAAAACCTGCCGAATTGCTGTTTTAGCCTATGGGGGACCTCCTAGAACTATTTGGAGTCAATTGGTGGAATCAAAATCGAATGCGTTATTCCTTCGATTCGTACAATTCGAATATGGCCGAATACGGACCTATTCGAACGAAAACTGACCTATTCAACCAAAAAAAAAAAACTTCAACTTAATTTTGGTTGGTCTTTTTGAATTAGAATTTCGAAGTTTTTTCTTGATAAGTATGCCCCTAATAGTCTACTAAAATATCATGTAAACATTAAATAAACCTAGGGATGCACCGAATCCACTATTTTGGATTTGGCGGAACCCCCAAATCCTTTGCTAAATATTCGGCCGAATACCGAACCGAATCCTAATTTGCATATGCAAATTAGGGGTGGGAAAGGGAAAACATTTTTTACTTCCTTGTTTTGTGACAAAAAGTCACGCAATTTCCCTTCCCATCCCTAATTTGCATATGAAAATTAGGATTTAGATTCGGTTCAGCCAGGCAGAAGGATTCGGCCGAATCCGAATCCTGCTGAAAAAGGCAGAATCCTGGCCGAATCCTGAACCGAATCCTGGATTCGTTGCATCCCTAAATAAACCCAATAGACTGGATTTGCCTCAATACGGATTACAGAGAAAAGGTAAATCATTTTTAAAGATTAGGATTATTTGGATTAAATGGATTCTATGAAAGGGGGCCAGGGTTGGACTGGGGGGCCCCGTTCGGACCCCCACCTTGCTGTGCTTGCGTGTATGTACGCATGTGCCGGCGCTCCGAGTGTGTGCGCATGTTCCAGTGCGTAATGTTTTTCATTACCAAGCCTTCTTATCGCAGATGTGGGTGCGAATCTGGGTCGGTGGGGCCTACAAGAGCCATGGGCACACCGGGTTTTTTCCCTGTGTCCCGCTGGTCCAGTCCAACCCTGGAGACGGCCTGCAAATAATTTGGAGCTTTCTGGATAACAGATACTTGTATATAAAATTGGAACCTTTAGTACAAAGGAACAAATAAGTACAACCCGAATACAAAAAGGGCAGTAATAATGTTTCTCTTTAAGTGAAATCCATACAGAAGTCCTACAGGAGACCAAATAGCACCGGGAATCTTGTTGTGACTTGCTGAATGAAATCTCTATATGGAACAAACATCTTTTCAACAGACTGAAGGGACGCCCAGTTTGGCCGCAGCAGAAACAACATTTATTACTCACACGCACACATAAAGCTGCTGCAGGAAGGGCAGAGGAGGAGGCACAAAACACAGAGAAATATATTGAAGGCTGAGGAAATAATGACAGTTTATGTACGTGCCGCACGCTATACATCTGAACTAGTGACACCGGCCTGTTGACAGGGCTGAATAACTTTCCATACAGGCAGCCCCATGACAGCAGCTAATCAGTATTTTGCTGGAAGGGCAGGTACTCAGTCCCACTATGTTTCCTGTCCTCTTTTGTGTTCGGCCGCTCTCATGGGAAACTGAGCTGGAAAGCTGCAGAATCCAGGGAATGTGACAAAGGAATTCTACAGATAAAATTCATCGGTAGCTTTTTCTCAGGCGATGGTCGCCTCCTGCCCTTCCCTGTGTGTAAACTTAAGGCATGGCCACATTTTTATACAGATGCTTTTTCACATTTTAATTTGTATACATTTAATAAATTAATTAATTAATACATTAATAAAAGATTATTTGCATGGGACAAAACTTTAGCAGGGAGAATTGGTGCTAATGAAGATGCCCTAGTAGCTCCCCATCTTCTTTTCTGCTCTGGGCTTCTGCCACATCCCTAAGCTTAGGGCCCCCTCAAAATATACAGTGTGTATATATATATATATATATATATATATATATATATATATATATATATATATATATATATATGTAGGGGAGAAGAGAAATCCTTCCCCTGCTTTTCTGTCTGTGACATCATTCAGCCCAGTAACAGGCTGGAGAGCGACCTGATTGGCTGGAGACCGCAGTGCATCCTGGGAGGAGAGGGTGTGCCCGACTGTGAAGCTGTGTGTGTAGGCCCTGTTGGATCTGTGAGGTGTGTAGGAGTGCAGAAAGAGGCTGTCTGACCCTGCCACGCTGCTAAAGCTTCAGAGGAGGAAAGTGCCATTGGTGAGAGTGATTCTGGAGAAGAGTTATTTGTGATTCCAATGTGATCTGCCTCTGAGAGAAAGCGCTGAGTAAATCCCTTGAAGAGAGGATTTGCCACAGGAAGACAGGCCTTGTGTAATTTTGCCTGCTACGTGGGAAGCTGCTATTTTCCGAGGGAAAAGGTACTCTGGGAAAGGTAGCGCTACCGGGGGAATAAGAGCTCTGGGGAAAGGGACATTGCAATTTGAACTGTGTGCTTTTAACCCTTCCAGACAAGTGGGACTGTGATACTATAAGAACTGTGTTGAACAGATAGTTAAAACCTAATAAGGATTTAGGTGGTGTCCCTTATATTCCCATACAGGCGTGACTTGTGTATTAGCTACTACTTTACAGTTTATATAAAGTTAAATATTGTTATCCGCAAAGTGTGTGTTTATTATTTCCTAGGGGATTCCTCTGAGGTAAGTTCCTCAGTGCTCCCTAGGTGGAGGCACTGCGCTGTGATTCCTAGTTCCCAGTACTTTTCGACTTGCAAAAGGGACTCAGGGCCCCTGAATTGCCAAGGAAGCTATTATTTAAAGGGACAGTAAGCAAAATAGCGTTACATTGGAGGCACTGCTGAGATGTCGACTGGGAAGCTGGGGATGTTTGATGAAAATATGTCTGCCTTTGAAACTCCACAAAGTGTTCGCCAATGGTGTACTGCATTGGGACTTAACCCCCGAAAGGTTGCCGCTGTTGGGCCCATGGTGCCCAGAGTGAAGGAAGAATTTATTTATCAAGTTCTGGATGGGGAACAGATTTTTTACCGCCCAAGGGTGGCTGCGTCACGGCGGGATTCTGCCGGGGTCCTGTTGAATGTTCTTATAGACAGCCCCAGAGAGATAGATCGTGACCGTGTTCCCCCTGATATTGATGCTGAAAGTGAAGGGCCCTGGAAGATTGTTCTGCCTGATATGTCTGATGACGCAGATGAGTTAACTTCCCAGGGTGATGCCCTTACTACTCAGTATGCAGTGAAGGCACCGGAGAGTGTGCAACTGAACAAGACGTTGTTTGATTCGCCAGCTGAAAAGAGTCACATAAAGAGATGTCCATCCTGTGAGAGCGTGGTCTCCAAGGGGAGTCGCCATAGTTCTGGTGGCCGGCTGGATACCCCAGAGATTGTGAGCGCGCTGGGACAACTGACTGACCAACTGACACAGCTGGCCTGGAATGGTAATTTTAAGAGACTTAAAGTGTTTTCCGGGACAGATCCTGTACCTACTGGTGAAGAGTCCTTTGAGAGCTGGAGAGACTCCACTGTTGTGTCCGTGAGAGATTGGACTGGCCCCGAGATGACTATGAGAAGGAAAATCCTTGAGAGTCTCCGTAGTCCTGCCGTGGATGTTGTTAAATCCTATATGGTTGGCCACCCTGATGCTACTTCAGGTGATCTGATTGAAGTTCTGGAGGTGACGTTCGGCCCTGTAGAGAGTGCTACAGAGATGCTTCATCGCTTCCACTCTACCTTTCAGAAAGAGAAGGAAGATTTGTCTGTTTATCTTGTGCGGCTAGAACAAGGCCTGAGACTGCTAGTGAGCCGTGGTGCAATTACAGACAGTGAAATGGATCCTCTGAGAATTCGCCAATTGAAGAGAGGGACCCTGAATAGTGACCCTGTTGCCATGACAATTAGAGCACACTACCAGGATAAGCTACCCCCTGGGTACATTGCTCTGATGGAGAGAGTGCGGCGAGAAGAGGCGGATGCCTATGTGAGGGTCAGACGAAGTCCCACTTCAGGGCATACAGAGAAATCCACTGCTGATGCTAAACTGTTGGAGGAAAACAAGAAGCTTCGCAAAGAGTTGGAGGAGTTAAAAGCTCAACTGTCTGAGAGAGCCAGACCACCCCCAGCTGAGGCTAAGAAAGTTCCTAAGTGTTACCGGTGTGGCAAGCTTGGCCACATCCAGCCAAACTGTCCAGTTCCTGATGAAGGTGAAACCCAATCTGCACTGTGTAAAGTACGCCGTAGGCGTAGAAGATTCCATGGGAGATGTTACAAGTGCCAGGTGATGGGTCATCAGGCCCGAAGTTGTAAGACTTACAAAAATCCCAACATACAGAAGTCTTATTATGAGCCTTCTGTCTGTGAGAGTGACTCCCCTGAAGAGGATAGGGTGTTGAGTCGAGAGAAGACTACTGTGGAGAACCCTATTGGCATGAAGGTGGCCCCTGAAACCTTTGATACCCCCGATAGATCTAAAGTACTGGGTCTGGGTAAGCGCAGGTCTCCAGGTAAGGCCAATGTTAGGGTCCCAGGTAACAATAGTGATAAAGACATTTTTGACTGTTTTGCTGTCCAGGCATGCCAGGGCATACGGCAAGCGAGGACGTTGCCGATTTGTCCAAGGGGAGAATGTAGGGGAGAAGAGAAATCCTTCCCCTGCTTTTCTGTCTGTGACATCATTCAGCCCAGTAACAGGCTGGAGAGCGACCTGATTGGCTGGAGACCGCAGTGCATCCTGGGAGGAGAGGGTGTGCCCGACTGTGAAGCTGTGTGTGTAGGCCCTGTTGGATCTGTGAGGTGTGTAGGAGTGCAGAAAGAGGCTGTCTGACCCTGCCACGCTGCTAAAGCTTCAGAGGAGGAAAGTGCCATTGGTGAGAGTGATTCTGGAGAAGAGTTATTTGTGATTCCAATGTGATCTGCCTCTGAGAGAAAGCGCTGAGTAAATCCCTTGAAGAGAGGATTTGCCACAGGAAGACAGGCCTTGTGTAATTTTGCCTGCTACGTGGGAAGCTGCTATTTTCCGAGGGAAAAGGTACTCTGGGAAAGGTAGCGCTACCGGGGGAATAAGAGCTCTGGGGAAAGGGACATTGCAATTTGAACTGTGTGCTTTTAACCCTTCCAGACAAGTGGGACTGTGATACTATAAGAACTGTGTTGAACAGATAGTTAAAACCTAATAAGGATTTAGGTGGTGTCCCTTATATTCCCATACAGGCGTGACTTGTGTATTAGCTACTACTTTACAGTTTATATAAAGTTAAATATTGTTATCCGCAAAGTGTGTGTTTATTATTTCCTAGGGGATTCCTCTGAGGTAAGTTCCTCAGTGCTCCCTAGGTGGAGGCACTGCGCTGTGATTCCTAGTTCCCAGTACTTTTCGACTTGCAAAAGGGACTCAGGGCCCCTGAATTGCCAAGGAAGCTATTATTTAAAGGGACAGTAACCAAAATAGCGTTACATTGGAGGCACTGCTGAGATGTCGACTGGGAAGCTGGGGATGTTTGATGAAAATATGTCTGCCTTTGAAACTCCACAAAGTGTTCGCCAATGGTGTACTGCATTGGGACTTAACCCCCGAAAGGTTGCCGCTGTTGGGCCCATGGTGCCCAGAGTGAAGGAAGAATTTATTTATCAAGTTCTGGATGGGGAACAGATTTTTTACCGCCCAAGGGTGGCTGCGTCACGGCGGGATTCTGCCGGGGTCCTGTTGAATGTTCTTATAGACAGCCCCAGAGAGATAGATCGTGACCGTGTTCCCCCTGATATTGATGCTGAAAGTGAAGGGCCCTGGAAGATTGTTCTGCCTGATATGTCTGATGACGCAGATGAGTTAACTTCCCAGGGTGATGCCCTTACTACTCAGTATGCAGTGAAGGCACCGGAGAGTGTGCAACTGAACAAGACGTTGTTTGATTCGCCAGCTGAAAAGAGTCACATAAAGAGATGTCCATCCTGTGAGAGCGTGGTCTCCAAGGGGAGTCGCCATAGTTCTGGTGGCCGGCTGGATACCCCAGAGATTGTGAGCGCGCTGGGACAACTGACTGACCAACTGACACAGCTGGCCTGGAATGGTAATTTTAAGAGACTTAAAGTGTTTTCCGGGACAGATCCTGTACCTACTGGTGAAGAGTCCTTTGAGAGCTGGAGAGACTCCACTGTTGTGTCCGTGAGAGATTGGACTGGCCCCGAGATGACTATGAGAAGGAAAATCCTTGAGAGTCTCCGTAGTCCTGCCGTGGATGTTGTTAAATCCTATATGGTTGGCCACCCTGATGCTACTTCAGGTGATCTGATTGAAGTTCTGGAGGTGACGTTCGGCCCTGTAGAGAGTGCTACAGAGATGCTTCATCGCTTCCACTCTACCTTTCAGAAAGAGAAGGAAGATTTGTCTGTTTATCTTGTGCGGCTAGAACAAGGCCTGAGACTGCTAGTGAGCCGTGGTGCAATTACAGACAGTGAAATGGATCCTCTGAGAATTCGCCAATTGAAGAGAGGGACCCTGAATAGTGACCCTGTTGCCATGACAATTAGAGCACACTACCAGGATAAGCTACCCCCTGGGTACATTGCTCTGATGGAGAGAGTGCGGCGAGAAGAGGCGGATGCCTATGTGAGGGTCAGACGAAGTCCCACTTCAGGGCATACAGAGAAATCCACTGCTGATGCTAAACTGTTGGAGGAAAACAAGAAGCTTCGCAAAGAGTTGGAGGAGTTAAAAGCTCAACTGTCTGAGAGAGCCAGACCACCCCCAGCTGAGGCTAAGAAAGTTCCTAAGTGTTACCGGTGTGGCAAGCTTGGCCACATCCAGCCAAACTGTCCAGTTCCTGATGAAGGTGAAACCCAATCTGCACTGTGTAAAGTACGCCGTAGGCGTAGAAGATTCCATGGGAGATGTTACAAGTGCCAGGTGATGGGTCATCAGGCCCGAAGTTGTAAGACTTACAAAAATCCCAACATACAGAAGTCTTATTATGAGCCTTCTGTCTGTGAGAGTGACTCCCCTGAAGAGGATAGGGTGTTGAGTCGAGAGAAGACTACTGTGGAGAACCCTATTGGCATGAAGGTGGCCCCTGAAACCTTTGATACCCCGATAGATCTAAAGTACTGGGTCTGGGTAAGCGCAGGTCTCCAGGTAAGGCCAATGTTAGGGTCCCAGGTAACAATAGTGATAAAGACATTTTTGACTGTTTTGCTGTCCAGGCATGCCAGGGCATACGGCAAGCGAGGACGTTGCCGATTTGTCCAAGGGGAGAATGTAGGGGAGAAGAGAAATCCTTCCCCTGCTTTTCTGTCTGTGACATCATTCAGCCCAGTAACAGGCTGGAGAGCGACCTGATTGGCTGGAGACCGCAGTGCATCCTGGGAGGAGAGGGTGTGCCCGACTGTGAAGCTGTGTGTGTAGGCCCTGTTGGATCTGTGAGGTGTGTAGGAGTGCAGAAAGAGGCTGTCTGACCCTGCCACGCTGCTAAAGCTTCAGAGGAGGAAAGTGCCATTGGTGAGAGTGATTCTGGAGAAGAGTTATTTGTGATTCCAATGTGATCTGCCTCTGAGAGAAAGCGCTGAGTAAATCCCTTGAAGAGAGGATTTGCCACAGGAAGACAGGCCTTGTGTAATTTTGCCTGCTACGTGGGAAGCTGCTATTTTCCGAGGGAAAAGGTACTCTGGGAAAGGTAGCGCTACCGGGGGAATAAGAGCTCTGGGGAAAGGGACATTGCAATTTGAACTGTGTGCTTTTAACCCTTCCAGACAAGTGGGACTGTGATACTATAAGAACTGTGTTGAACAGATAGTTAAAACCTAATAAGGATTTAGGTGGTGTCCCTTATATTCCCATACAGGCGTGACTTGTGTATTAGCTACTACTTTACAGTTTATATAAAGTTAAATATTGTTATCCGCAAAGTGTGTGTTTATTATTTCCTAGGGGATTCCTCTGAGGTAAGTTCCTCAGTGCTCCCTAGGTGGAGGCACTGCGCTGTGATTCCTAGTTCCCAGTACTTTTCGACTTGCAAAAGGGACTCAGGGCCCCTGAATTGCCAAGGAAGCTATTATTTAAAGGGACAGTAACCAAAATAGCGTTACATTGGAGGCACTGCTGAGATGTCGACTGGGAAGCTGGGGATGTTTGATGAAAATATGTCTGCCTTTGAAACTCCACAAAGTGTTCGCCAATGGTGTACTGCATTGGGACTTAACCCCCGAAAGGTTGCCGCTGTTGGGCCCATGGTGCCCAGAGTGAAGGAAGAATTTATTTATCAAGTTCTGGATGGGGAACAGATTTTTTACCGCCCAAGGGTGGCTGCGTCACGGCGGGATTCTGCCGGGGTCCTGTTGAATGTTCTTATAGACAGCCCCAGAGAGATAGATCGTGACCGTGTTCCCCCTGATATTGATGCTGAAAGTGAAGGGCCCTGGAAGATTGTTCTGCCTGATATGTCTGATGACGCAGATGAGTTAACTTCCCAGGGTGATGCCCTTACTACTCAGTATGCAGTGAAGGCACCGGAGAGTGTGCAACTGAACAAGACGTTGTTTGATTCGCCAGCTGAAAAGAGTCACATAAAGAGATGTCCATCCTGTGAGAGCGTGGTCTCCAAGGGGAGTCGCCATAGTTCTGGTGGCCGGCTGGATACCCCAGAGATTGTGAGCGCGCTGGGACAACTGACTGACCAACTGACACAGCTGGCCTGGAATGGTAATTTTAAGAGACTTAAAGTGTTTTCCGGGACAGATCCTGTACCTACTGGTGAAGAGTCCTTTGAGAGCTGGAGAGACTCCACTGTTGTGTCCGTGAGAGATTGGACTGGCCCCGAGATGACTATGAGAAGGAAAATCCTTGAGAGTCTCCGTAGTCCTGCCGTGGATGTTGTTAAATCCTATATGGTTGGCCACCCTGATGCTACTTCAGGTGATCTGATTGAAGTTCTGGAGGTGACGTTCGGCCCTGTAGAGAGTGCTACAGAGATGCTTCATCGCTTCCACTCTACCTTTCAGAAAGAGAAGGAAGATTTGTCTGTTTATCTTGTGCGGCTAGAACAAGGCCTGAGACTGCTAGTGAGCCGTGGTGCAATTACAGACAGTGAAATGGATCCTCTGAGAATTCGCCAATTGAAGAGAGGGACCCTGAATAGTGACCCTGTTGCCATGACAATTAGAGCACACTACCAGGATAAGCTACCCCTGGGTACATTGCTCTGATGGAGAGAGTGCGGCGAGAAGAGGCGGATGCCTATGTGAGGGTCAGACGAAGTCCCACTTCAGGGCATACAGAGAAATCCACTGCTGATGCTAAACTGTTGGAGGAAAACAAGAAGCTTCGCAAAGAGTTGGAGGAGTTAAAAGCTCAACTGTCTGAGAGAGCCAGACCACCCCCAGCTGAGGCTAAGAAAGTTCCTAAGTGTTACCGGTGTGGCAAGCTTGGCCACATCCAGCCAAACTGTCCAGTTCCTGATGAAGGTGAAACCCAATCTGCACTGTGTAAAGTACGCCGTAGGCGTAGAAGATTCCATGGGAGATGTTACAAGTGCCAGGTGATGGGTCATCAGGCCCGAAGTTGTAAGACTTACAAAAATCCCAACATACAGAAGTCTTATTATGAGCCTTCTGTCTGTGAGAGTGACTCCCCTGAAGAGGATAGGGTGTTGAGTCGAGAGAAGACTACTGTGGAGAACCCTATTGGCATGAAGGTGGCCCCTGAAACCTTTGATACCCCCGATAGATCTAAAGTACTGGGTCTGGGTAAGCGCAGGTCTCCAGGTAAGGCCAATGTTAGGGTCCCAGGTAACAATAGTGATAAAGACATTTTTGACTGTTTTGCTGTCCAGGCATGCCAGGGCATACGGCAAGCGAGGACGTTGCCGATTTGTCCAAGGGGAGAATGTAGGGGAGAAGAGAAATCCTTCCCCTGCTTTTCTGTCTGTGACATCATTCAGCCCAGTAACAGGCTGGAGAGCGACCTGATTGGCTGGAGACCGCAGTGCATCCTGGGAGGAGAGGGTGTGCCCGACTGTGAAGCTGTGTGTGTAGGCCCTGTTGGATCTGTGAGGTGTGTAGGAGTGCAGAAAGAGGCTGTCTGACCCTGCCACGCTGCTAAAGCTTCAGAGGAGGAAAGTGCCATTGGTGAGAGTGATTCTGGAGAAGAGTTATTTGTGATTCCAATGTGATCTGCCTCTGAGAGAAAGCGCTGAGTAAATCCCTTGAAGAGAGGATTTGCCACAGGAAGACAGGCCTTGTGTAATTTTGCCTGCTACGTGGGAAGCTGCTATTTTCCGAGGGAAAAGGTACTCTGGGAAAGGTAGCGCTACCGGGGGAATAAGAGCTCTGGGGAAAGGGACATTGCAATTTGAACTGTGTGCTTTTAACCCTTCCAGACAAGTGGGACTGTGATACTATAAGAACTGTGTTGAACAGATAGTTAAAACCTAATAAGGATTTAGGTGGTGTCCCTTATATTCCCATACAGGCGTGACTTGTGTATTAGCTACTACTTTACAGTTTATATAAAGTTAAATATTGTTATCCGCAAAGTGTGTGTTTATTATTTCCTAGGGGATTCCTCTGAGGTAAGTTCCTCAGTGCTCCCTAGGTGGAGGCACTGCGCTGTGATTCCTAGTTCCCAGTACTTTTCGACTTGCAAAAGGGACTCAGGGCCCCTGAATTGCCAAGGAAGCTATTATTTAAAGGGACAGTAACCAAAATAGCGTTACATATATATATATATTATACATGTCTGATGAGAAATTACTTCAGACCAGTACATAGGGTCGGTGCCCAGACAGTATTTCAGCGGCCTAGCCAGCAAATCAGCAGCTAGGGCTGGGACTAAAATTTCCAAAAATACATTTGCCAGTATACAGGTATGGGACCTGTTATCCAGCATGCTCAGGACCTGGGGTTTCTGGATAAGGGGTCTTTCTGTAATTTGGATCTTCATACCTTAAGTCTACTAGAAAATCAAGTAAATATTAAATAAACCCAATAGGCTGGTTTTGCTTCCAATAAGGATTAATTATATCTCAATTGGGATCAAGTACAAGCTACTGTTTTATTATTACAGAGAAAAAGGAAATCATATGTAAAAATGTTAATTATTTGGATAAAATGGAGTCTACAGGAGACAGCCTTTCCGTAATTTGGAGCTTGATAACGGGTTTTCGAATAACGGATGCCATACTAGTATTTGTAAGGGTGGCACCCCTACCTATAAATCCCTTCCTTCCCTGACCTTCTCCATGGCTGATCACTAACAAATTTTTTCACCAGCCAACTGCCAAGAGAAATGGCCAGATGAGGCCTCACCAGGGACCTATACAGAGACATAATTATGTTTCATCCCTTGAGTTAATGCCCTTTTTTATACAAGACAGAACTTTATTTGCTTTAGTAGCCACAGAATGACACTGCCAAGAATTAGACAACTTGTTATCTACAAAAACCCCAAGATCCTTCTCATTTAATGAAACTCCCAACACACTGCCATTTAGTATATAACTTGCATTTATATTATTTTTGCCAAAGTGCATAACCTGCATTTATCAACATTGAACCTCATTTTCCAGTTTGCTGCCCAGTTTCCCAGTTTAGACAAATCACTATGCAAAGTGGCAGCATCCTGCATGGAACCTATAGTTCTGCACAATTTAGTCTCATCTGCAAAAATAGAAACAGTACTTTCAATGGCCACCTCCAGGTCATTAATAAACAAGTTGAAAAGCAAGGGACCTAGTACAGAGCCCTGCGGTACTCCACTAACAACACTGGTCCAATTAGAAAATGTTCCATTTACCACCACTCTTTGTAGTCTATCTTTTAGCCACTTCTCTATCCAGGTACAAATACTATGTTCCAGGCCAACATTCCTTAATTTAACCAGTAACCTTCTGTGTGGCACTGTATCAAATGCTTTAGCAAAGTCTAAGTAAATCACATCCACTGCCATCCCAGAATCGAGGTCCCTACCTTCCTTCTCATAAATAGAAATTAAGTTAGTCTGGCAAGATCTATTACACATAAAACCATGCTGGCACAAACTCTTAGTATTGTGATTTGCTATGAAGTCCAGTATCTTATCCTTTATTAACCCTTCTAAAAGCTTTCCTACTACTGACGTCAGACTAACTGGCCTATAGTTTGAGGCTGAGAACGGGATCCTTTTTTGAATAGAGGCACCACATTAGCAATTCACCAGTCTCTCAGCACTATGCCAGATCTCAATGAATCCTGAAAAATTAAGTAAAGAGGTTTGGCAATCACAGAGCTAAGCTCGCTAAGTACCCTGGGATGAATACCATCTGGCCCCGGACCTTTGTTAATCTTAACATGTTCTAGTCTCTTTTGAATTTCCTTATGTGTGAACCATACATCATTAGTTGTATTACTAGAATTGGGACTATTAAGAAGGAAACCGTCATTAACTGGTTCCTCATTTGTGTAGACAGATGAAAAATATGAATTCAGAATCTACGCTTTAATTTTGTTTTCATCAACCAGATGCCCCCCCTCTGATAGTAAAGGTCCCACCCCTTCCTGCTTCATTTTTTTACTATTAACATATTTAAAAAATAATTTTGGATTTTTTTACTGCTTGCTGCAATATCCTTTTCCATATCAATTTTAGCTTGCCTTATAGCTTCTTTGCATGATTTATTGGCCTCTTGTACCTTATAAATGTTTCGGCTGTACCAGCTAACTTGAAAGCCTTAAAAGCAGGTCTTTTCTTACCCACCTCAACACCAACCCTTCTATTGAACCAAAAAGGTTTTGCTTTGCAACGACGTTCCTTGCTTACAAGTGGAATATACTGACAAGTTTATTAAGCAGCATTTTAAAGACTTCCCAATTTTGTTCGGTGTTTAACCCTGTGAAAAGCATTTCCCACTTAATATATTGCAGAGATGCCCTTATACTGTCAAAGTTTGCACGTCTGAAATTTAGTGTTTTAGTTACTCCCTTATAGAATTGCTTCTGCAACAGAATCTCAAAGGAGACCATGTTATGATCACTATTCCCTAAATGCTCACCCACACAAATGTTAGAGATGAGTTCAGTATTATTAGTTATTACAAGGTCCAAAAGTGAGTTATTCCTAGTAGGTTCTTGAATGAGCTGGAATAAAAAGTTGTCATTCAGCATATTTACAAACCTTCCAGTCAATGTCTGGATAATTGAAGTCGCCCATAGCAACAACTTGACCCAGTTGTGAAGCCGCTTGTATCTGCAAGAGTAGCTGGGGTTCATACTCGTCACTTATACAAGGTGGTTTATAACATACACCAATGATAATTCTTTTTGTTACCTTTTGCCCATTCAAAATCTCTACCCAGAGTGATTCTACACCCTCACCAGTGCCAGCTATGGTTATTTCTTTAGCGCATAGCTTTAATTCAGGCTTTACATACAAACACACTCCTCCACCCGCTATATAATCCCTCTGTCCCTCCTAAAAAGTGTGTAACCATTTAAATTCACAGTCCAGTCACATGTTTCATCCCACCAGGTCTCAGTGATACCAATTATATCATAATTTTTAGAGCATGCAATTAATTCCAGGTCTCCCATTTTACCTGACAAACTCTGTGCATTTGCAGCACACAGCGGAGGTTAGTACTTTTACTTTTGAAATTTGCATTACTTAGTGGAGAATTATATGTTAAGTTAGTATTATTCTGCTTTCCTTGTAATAGAGGAACCTCCTTAGCTGGTAAACTGTATGCCCCCCTCACTCCTCCCCCATGACCCCTTACTAATCCCACTGCGCCGTCTACCCTAGCTTCCCCATAATTCTTTCTCACCCACCCCCCTTGCCTAGTTTAAAGACTCCTCCAACCTCTTAGCCATTCTTTCCCCTAGCACCGCGGACCCCCTTTCAATTGAGGTGCAAGCCGTCACGGCTGTATAGGTTGTACCCCAAGGAAAAATCAGCCCAGTGCTCTAGGAACCCAAACCCTTCCTTCCTACAACAAGACTTGAGCCACGCATTTAGCTCCCTAAACTCACACTGTTTTCCTAAACTTGCATGTGGAAGGGGCAAAATTTCCGAAAATATCACATTGGAAGACCTTTCCTTGATCTTAGAGCCTAGATCCCTAGACCTCTTTAAGGTCTTCCATCTACCATTTATTTTGTCATTAGTACTGATATGCACTAAGACAGTTGGGTCATGCCCAGCCCCACCCAATAATTTGTCTATCCGATCAACCACATGCAGAACCCTGGCACCAGGTAGACATCAAACTGTTCGGTTGTAGCGATCCGGACGACAAATTAACCTATCCACTTTCCTAATAATTGAGTCCCCTACAACCACAATCTGCTTAGGCCTGACTCTACTCTCCTCCCCACCACTACTAGAGAAACTGGTCTCTCGGCTGTTAGAGAGATCAGCCCCATCTAGAATTCAGAGGTCATACTTCCATCATCATCACACAATCCGGCAAATTTGTTTGCTATGTATAAGCTCCGGATCAGCCTCCCTTTTCCTTTTGCCCACCTTAGATTTTTTAACTGTCACCCAGCTAGCTGCCTCAATATCCTGCTGCTGTTCTGTTCCCCCCAAACTATCTGACCCCGCTAGGTCCTGCTCAGTGAGCAAGAGACTCCTTTCAAGATTGTGAATTGACCGCAGTGTCTAGTGCTCAAAAGTGGCAATTTGCTCACAACCCCCACAGAGGTAAACATTTTGGATCTCTTGTTCCAAATCTGCATACATATGGCAGACTGTGCACTGAGTCAGACCTTCAATCTTGCCAGCACTCATTATCCCAGCTACAGATCAAAACGGGGAAAAACATTTTTTAGGGTTTAGAACAAGCTTTTGACCTAGTTTGAACCTCCTTTAGTTTGAAACTCCTGTGTTTGTAACTCCACTTACAGATCCCCCACTAACTCCTGTGTTTGTAAGTAACTTGTACTTGATCCCAACTAAGATATAATTAATCCTTATTGGAAGCAAAACCAGCCTATTGGGTTTATTTAATGTTTATATGATTTTCTAGTAGACTTAAGGTATGAAGATCCAAATTACAGAAAGATATGTTATCTGGAAAAACAGCATTCAGGATAACAGGTCCCATATCTGTATACAGTATGCAGGCAAACAAAAATAGTTTTTGTTGGGAAAATTGTAATGTCTACATCATAAATCAAATATATAAATATATCTTCTTTTAAATGTAAATAAATAATAAAGACAATATTTTCTCAGGCAAAATTGGTTTTAAGGCAAAACAACAATTAATTATTTTGCAGCTCAAAATTAGTAGTTCGTAGAAAAAGCACTAAAATGTTGTCCGAATACCAATATTTAGACAGCTTTACAGTCAGTCTTATTGTTCCAGTATGTCAGAGAGTAAAGCAGCATCCTACAGCAAGGAAAGGGAAACCCATAAAACAAGGAAATCTGGAACCAGTTCAACGCACATTTAAAAGATATTTCATTCTCTGCTACTTTTCAGATTTTTACAAAAATGGATATAATAGCCTTGTAATGTTCATGAGGCTTACTGCCTAAGATCTTACCCTGAAAGGTTGGGAAACTCTAATGCTCACCAGTCCAAAGTCCTCTCCTGTATACTAGAGTCCAAACAATGTTACACCAAATCTGTTTTTGGATTTAATTTAAATGGCAATGGCTATGTAGGTTCCAACAACCAAAGAGGATGGCATTCAATCCCTTAATCATAGGCTTCATGTAGGGACCAATTTATTAAAAACTGTGGTTATAAATCGTTAATAGTGATGGGCGAATTAGTCCGGTTTCGCTTTGTTGAAAAAATTCGAGCATTTCCCACAAAATTCATGAAACAGCAAAAAATTTGCAAAACCCATTGAAGTCAATGGGCATCAAAATTATTTTGACGTACAGCAATTTAGGCGCGACAATTTTTATACAAGATATAATGCTATATCTGGCAAAGGCCCTTATTCCAATTAAATGGAGACAGACTGATAGTCCCCTGCAGGAGGGTAAAGGTTTTGGCAATTTTGTTTTCCAGAAAGGTTTTGGCCAGCTAGATTTGGGTCTATATAACAATTAGGAGGAGGAGCAGGTTCCTTGGCAGATCAGTTTTTGGTCAGAGGTTACCAGGATTCCACTAGTTTATAAAAAAAGTAAAGCCCACATGTGCTCGGTCTCTTTTGATCTACCCACTTGCTGAAGAAGGTGTGGTAATGGAGGGCCTGGAATGGAGAAAGTCTCCAGCGGGAGAAGTAAATGCAAGGATAGCTTTGTAATTGTTCACTCTAGGAATGAGAGGCAGGATCTAGATAGTTAGTAGAGCAGTTAGTCCAACTAGGAGGCTAGTAAGGGTAAGTAATCTGTGGTGTCAAAGCTACCAGTAAAGGGCCTCAAGGGGTCAGGCTCAGAAATAGATTCCTGGAGCTCGGTATTTTTCACCAAGACAACACTACCTCTGGGTGTTGTGAATAATTCATTGTGTGAGTAAGAACTGATTGAGAAAGGGTTTGAAGCATTTACTGATTTAAAACTGGAAGATTAAAGTTAACACCGCCATTTCTAAATTGTGTATCATCTGTCCTATAAAAGATTAATTTGTTTGAGAGAGCCTACGCCCAAGTTTAATTAAAGAATCTGATATGTGGTGGAGATACTGTGTGGTTAACTGTTCCTCCAAAAGCTAAGCCAGGAGCCACCTGAGAGAGAAGAGTCCTATGTAATATGTGTCTACTGGGATTTGCATTGAGTTGCTACTGCCCTAAAGCAGCCTGGGTATCATAGGTACCAGTACAATGTCTCCATAAGTAGTCCATGTCCTAAACCTGTTAAACCCCTAATAAAAGACTGGCTTTACAACTTGACCGAGATTCATAGATTTCAGGAGCTTAGACCCAACTGAGACTCACAAAGGGCCAGATTCAATTCAGTGAGAAAAAGGGTTTATCGCATGAAAACTCATGGACGAGATTAAATTTGAGATGCAATTCAATTGAGAAAAACTTATCTCACTGTTTATCACGTGATAAACCATGAGATACTTCTTCTCAATGAATTTAATTTGACTCAAAGATTGATTAAATAATAGTTTCACTTGATTCCATTTACCAAAACCCCCACCCGCTATTTCTACCTTTCCAATTCTCATTTATAACCCTCATTTAAGATATTCCCTTACCTAACACCCCATCCTCCTCTGTTTCTATTTATATTTATACCCTGCGTATCTTGACAGCGCTATATAAATAAATGATGATGATGATGATACCCTATAATTCATATATCTTTTTATCTTTTATTATTTTGCTGATCCCAGACTTTCCTGGGGTCCGAGGGGGGCCACATCACTTACATTTTAATCTCATTTAAGTTAAGAAAACAGCCTTGCTGAAATTTCTCTTCTGTTCTTGAATCCATTAAACTCTAACTCTTTGAACTTGACATTTCAAAGGTTACTCATTTAACGAATGCTCTCTAATGTATGGGAAGGGAGGAAGCCCCCATTTCCTTGCATCCCTTTAAATCTGCCTCTTTGTATTGTATGGTGTGGGCTCCTATTGATTGTGATCTAAAAAGTAATGTATGGAACAGTTAGCCGTGAGACTGCTTTCCTTCTCTGGAGACTGAATGGTTGGCCACTAATTCATGCTAAATATTTACCTATTCTAAAACACTGGAAATGAACTAATCGACAGGAAACAAGTCATTGTTATTTGGGATCCCAACTTCTTTTGGTCTTTTAGATTATAGAAACTACGTAGTTGAAAAATCAAGTTGAAAAATCAAGTGTAGTATTTCAATAGACCAATTCATGGTGGCAAATAGTAACTGTACCTGGTAGGAACATTTCTTACTGAATTATGATGAGCTGCAGTACTGATCCATTGACAAGGATATGGAATGTTAATAATTGCCACTTGTCATGGTATATCCCACAGTGCAAAATCTTGCTGCTGCTGCTGCTGCTTCAGTCAAAGAATAATAAGCACAAGGAGATTAGTCACCAGGTAGAGTAGAACAAAGCAGCCAATTGTATCAATAATATTTGTAGAGACCCTGAGGGTTAGATGTGCTTTTCTCAGGCAGTTTGCTTTTAATTTGGACACCTATGGTGGTCCTCAGTAAGCCCTGGGTGACTATTTCTCTTTCCAGGGTAAGGGTTGCTCTAGGAGCGAAAATTAGTGGCAGTCTATTTAGTGAGCAGCTGTGCGCTCCAAGATTAGTTGGGGTCAGCACCCTTGAGGTGATAAAGCAGCCAGACAGGGGCATGAGTGGGTGAGCTCAGAAGCAAAGAAAGATACCCAGAGGAAACCCTAGTACTGGGGAAGGATCACCAAGACAGGTTTTACTACCACATCAGATTCCACTGTCTGGATATTGTGTGATATTCGGATTGACTGCATTATAAAGAAATTCATTGTTGGAGAAGCACCTGGATTGGAGTTTATTTCCAAGCTGGTTGAATTGTGCCTAGAAATCAATCAGTGATCTGCTGGAGTGAGAAGCCTTAAAGGAGAAACAAACCCCTTATTAAAAAAAAACCCTTCTACTCCCACATAAACCCCCCTCCCTCCTCAACCCCCAGCCTAGCTGCTACCCCGGGCTGGGGGTGAGGAGGGAGGGGGATCTATGTAGGGTAGAGGGGGTAGTATACCTCGGTGCAGATTCAGGGATTGGAGTTCATCGTAGCCATCTTCCGGGTCTCCGTGTCTTTTTTCGGCCCTTTGGCAATTTCCGTCCATTTTGGCGCATGGGCAGTTGTCGCAGACCACAAAATTGCTCCAACTGCGCATGCGCCGCTATGCTGGTCTCGTTCTCAGATTACCGAAGACTCGTAAAATGGCTGTCTTGAACACCAGGGGTTTGTTTCTCCTTTAAAGGGGTTGTTCACCTTTGAGTTAACTTTTAGTATGATGAGTAGATATTCTGAGACAATTTGCAATTGGTTTTCATTTTTTATTACTTGTGATTTTTGAGTGATTTAGCTTTTTATTCAGCAGCTCTCCAGTTTGCAGTTTCGGCAAACTGGTTGCTAGGGTCCAAATTACCCTAGCAACCATGCATTGATTGAGAGACTGGCATATGGATAGGAGAGTCCTGAATAGAAAGATCAGTAATTAAAAGTAGCACTAACAGTAAATGTGTAGCCTTACAGAGCATTCATTTTTTAGATGGGGTCTGTGACCCCCATTTGAAAGCTGGAAAGAGTCAGATGAAAAAGACAAGTAACTAAAAAATTATAAAAAATAAATAATGAAGATCAATTGTAAGGATACTTAGAACTGGATGTTCTATAACATACTAAAAGTTAAGTTAAAGGTGAACTACATCTTCAAGGTAATATTTGCACCTCACTGGGAGTTGCCATAATACAGCGGCAACCGGGTGGGTAGTGTTGGGAGCATTCATATTAATCGGATAACCTGGCATGAGTTCTTCTCTTACATTTCCATTATAAACCATGCATTCCTATATCTATTAAAGCTAATGATAGACTGAACAAATTGGTTTGGTGCTTATCTGCCGTCCTAAAAACACCAGTGGATAATACACCAAGTGCTGTGAGTCTTACTGTGGATATGTAAGACCACTAACACTGGGAAAGTAGATGCAAATCATCTGCAGCACATATATAATGCACACGGAGGTGCTTGCTTATGTAGTAGACCCATCATTGGTCTGTTGAGGTGCTCTTGCACCCACGGAGTCTCAAATGACCCCTACAATCTTCATTATATTGAGAAACCCCATTAAAGAGTAAAACAAGTTGTGAGTAATTATTCAAAAATAGTTCAATTTTTATGCGGGATTTTGGAAAGCTGATGCTGCCTCACCTTTATTTTCTCAGCCAGCTGGAAACAATGCTATTATACTGTAAGTCGTGATGTATAAAGTAGTATTAACTGTAAGCCTTGTCACCAATAAACATAATACCTGTGTGCTATTAATTTTCGGGAGGAGCAGGAATGAATAGCAAGTGCCATTAATGGGAAGGGAGGTGACACAGAGCTTAAGGTTATTAAACTTCCACTTGAGGTTGCATATTCTGGTTTTCATATAATGGGCAAGATTCAATTCAGTGAGAAAAAGGTTTAACAAATAAAAAGTTATGATTCAATTTGAGATGCGACTCAATTCAGAAAAACTTATCTCAAGATTTATCACGTAAAAACTAGTGATTGGCAAGTTAATTATGACACTTCCGACACCAGCGTCAATTAAAGGTGCCCATTGACTTTAATGGGCGTCAGAATTGTCACCGGCGTCGGAATTGTCACCGGTATCAAAATTATTTTGATGCTGGCTTCAAAATTCGTGGGAAATTCCAAAATTTTTCTGCAAGGCGAAACGGGAAAAATTCGCCCATCACTAGTGAAAACTCGTTTGAAGTCTATGGGAAAAAAACTGGAATTGAATTTGGAGAAAAGTTTTTTCTCCTTGAACTGAACTCACCCATGAGTTTTTATGTGATAAAGCCTGAGATAACTTTTTCTCGTTGAATTGAATCTGTCTCAATGGACCAGATTCAATTCAGTGAGAAAAAGTTTATTACATGAAAACACATGGACGAGATTCAATTTGAGGAGAAAACTTTTCTCCAAATTCGGTTCTAGTGTTTTTGCCGATAGACTTCACGTGATAAACAGTGAGATAAGTTTTTCTGAATTGAATTTCATCTCAAATTGAATCTTGTCCATGACTTTTTATGTGATAAAACTTTTTCTCACTGAATTGAATCTGGCCCTCGGTGAAAAAAAGTTTAATGGACCAGATTCAATAAGAAAAAGTAATCTCACGGGTTTAACATGTAAAAACTCATGATGGACGATGGATGCAAGCAATGGAAGCATCTTAGGGTGGCTGATGAAAGAGAGTTTTGAAGATTTGGTGATCCAAATGGGGACCTCAGCAAAGAGACTGTTGGGACAAACTGCAATTGGAGGACACATGAAGACTGAGGGGAAGTCAAAAAAAGGGCTGAACCCTTATGGGAGGCTGAAATTCAAAGTTGTCTCACAGAAAGAACTATGATAAAAAGTGTTCTAGAAACCCGGTCTTCAGGAGGAAGGACTGTTTTTACATTTTTTGATGTGTAGGAGATAAGTGTTTCCCACCCAAAAGTTTGGTATGAAAAACCTGAAACCTGTTTGATTTAGCAAGTGTTATTTAGGAACAATCCAGGCAATTTCCCTACTGAAGTGGCAAAACAGACAACCCAATCAACTTGACTTGGACAAACATTCCACCTCACCTCATGGCTGAAATACATATCAAGGAGGCAACGTCACTTTGTTTTACTTTTTAGTAAAAGCCTTAGACATGAAACATTTGGTGAGGCACAACATATCATAATGCGATAAATTGACTCATCATGCATAATGTAATAAAACCTACCTGCCCTGGTGATCTAGTGGGTCTGCGTGTTGGCGCGAATGTGCACGTTTTTGGCACTAATTCTTTCCCCTATAAAAGGCCCATTCTGACTGCAGACAGATGCCCGTGATAGAACTTAATTTCTTGTGGTTCCCTGTAGCCTTGTGCATCTGATCTGTATCCTGTCTGTCTGATTACCCATGTTTGACCCAGCCTGTTCTTGACTACTCTGCATTCTGTATCCTGACCCTCGCCTGCCTACGACAACTCTTCCTGCTTGACCTTCGGCCCAAAAGACTTTGCTAACAGCCGTGCCCCTTTGCCCCTCGTTAAGTCCAGATGGCACCCAAGTAAGATGAGGGCTCCTCCCGAAGCCCAACGGTGGTCACACTACTGGTGAAGCCGAGACCAGGGTGCTTGGCACTTGTTCTGGTATTGGGTGCCGGTCATGACACATATAGTTCAATTTTATGTGACACATTATAGACAGAAAGATATAATTATAGAGCCACACAAGACATGGTTGTTGTGGTCTTCATGATTTCTAGTTAGGCAAGTATGGCTGATCAATGCATTCTCCATTCCCATTTATCCAATTAAAGATGAAATCAAAGCTCAATTAATATTGAGAAACTATTGATATATATATTATATAAACCAAACCTTAGAAATCATTGGTCCTCCTGACATTCACATGTCCACATCCAATATCCACTCCTGTAGCAATCTGACTTTTTGTTTGGGATGGAGGAGGTAGAAGTCCAGCTTGGGGACTGTGTTTTTTAATCCCCCTTTTGAATTTATTTCAGTGCCATATAATGATTGAGAGATAGGTTCATTTAAAAGGAAGATGAGTCTTTTCAAAAAAACTGTAAACTTAACCCCATGGGGCCTATTAACTAACATTCGGATTTCCTTTTTTTGCCACAAATTCATTTTTCCTCCAAAAGTTCATGATTTTTATTACTCTAAAATTTGAGATTTATTTAGGGGCAGACTTATCAAAGGTCAAGGTGAACTTTTCGATTGAAAAAAAAATCGAATTTCTAGCTATTTTTTGTCTACTTCGACTAGGGAATAGTCCAAATTCGATTCGAATTTGAAAAAAAATCGAATCTCGAAATTTATCATGTACTAGTTCTTTAAAAATAAGGCTTTGACCATCTAAAACCTGCCGAATTGCTGTTTTAGCCTATGGGGG
Organism: Xenopus laevis; assembly: GCF_017654675.1. Classification (NCBI taxonomy): domain Eukaryota; kingdom Metazoa; phylum Chordata; class Amphibia; order Anura; family Pipidae; genus Xenopus; species Xenopus laevis. Next base: position 160,588,436 of record NC_054379.1, read on the forward strand.
ACCTCCTAGAACCTATTTGGAGTCAATTGGTGGAATAAGATTTTTTTGGGAAAAACTGGGAATCAAATTCGATCGAATGCGCTATTCGTACAATTCAAATTTGGCCGAATATGGACCTATTCAATCTAAAACTGACCTATTTGACCAAAAAAACTTTGACTTAATTTGGGTTGGTCTTTTTGAATTCGAATTGCAAAGTTTTTTCAATTTGAAATACGATCCTTGATAAATATGCCCCCAAATATAAAAACCACAAAAAACTCTAATACAAAAATTCACCATGTAAAACAGTCAAGGTCCCATAGAAGTCAATGGGAGTTGATCCTATTCAGACTTTTTAGAGATTTTTCTTCCCTAGTAATTGTCTGAAAAATCTGAATTTTTAGAGGTATTCACAATATTTAGTTTTTTGAGTTGTACAGCACTTTTTTTCCATTTGTACTTTATGGGGCCTGTTTATTAAATTTCAAATTGTCCTGGTTGAGTTTAAAGGGGAAAACTTGAATTTTTAGAGGAAAAAAACTGGAATTTTTAGAGATTTACTATACCCCAAAGCTGCTAAAAATTAGAATCAGAAAATACTCCATTTCAAACCTGTCGAGGTCACGTAGAAGTCAATGGCAGAGGTCCCTGAAGATGTTTCTTGACGTTGTGATCTTCGGTGGTTTTAGTCCGATAATCATAGTTCAATAATTCAATAAAGTCAAGTTTTTGGAGCGTCAATCCGAAAAAATTGCATGATTGGAATTGATACACAATTTTGTTGCAAAGTTTCACAACAACTTTTTTTGAGATGATTTACAAGTAAATTAAGGGGATTCAAGTTTGGGAGTTTGGTCTAATTTTTTTTTCTTAGAGTGAGAAAAAAGCGAGTTTTAGTTAATACCCCTATGAATTTGGATCTTTTCATTTTTATGGCAATTGTAGTTTTAGAAAGAGTTTTATCTTGATTTCAAAAAGCTGTTAGACACCACAATTCAACCTTTAATAAATGGGTCTCATAGGGGCAGATGTATCAAGGGTCGAATATCGAGGGTTAATTAACCCTCGATATTCGACTGCCGAATTAAAATCCTTCGACTTCGAATATCAAAGTCGAAGGATTTTGCGCAATTCGTTCGAACGAACGATTAAATCCATTCGAAGGGTTTTAATCCATCAATCGAAGGATTATCCTTCGATCATAAAAAACTTGGAAAGCCTATGGGGACCTTCCCCATAGGCTAACATTGGCCTCGGTAGGTTTTAGGTGGCGAACTAGGGGGTCGAAGAAATTTTTAAAGAGACAGTACTTCGATTATCGAATGGTCGAATAGTCGAACGATTTTTAGTTCGAATCATTCGATTCGAAGGTCGTAATCGAAAGTCGAAGTAGCCAATTCGATGGCCAAAAAAACCATTCGAAAATCAAACTATTTTTCCTCTATTCCTTCACTCGAACTTAGTGAATGGGCCCCTCGGTCTTGAAAGAAGAAGAAAGTGAAACAAAAGTTGCATTGAAGAACAGAAAACAGCAAAAAGAAAGAGGGGAGCACACGGTGTTGATAAAACACAAAAGAAAACGGATGTATCATAAATGAATATTGTTCTATTCTAAATAAATTGCCACAGCCTCAATTACTATAATTTCTGCATGTGATTGAAAAGCAAAGACACACAGCACTTCTGATATAACTGGTTTAGCACAGTCAGTACTAGTTAAGATATAAAGCCTTTTGTTGTTTTAGAGGGTTGTGTGTCTATTGTATTAAATCCCAGTGCGAATCCCTGGAAATGTGTGGGTGTTTTATAGATATATTGTGATAGTCTTAATAAGCCCTTGCACAATCTCTTTTATGTTTTTATGTTGCTGGTTGTGTTTTGATAAATTGTACTATAAACAGACCATAAATCAGGTCACTACGTGACTGGTGGTTTCTTTTCCTTCCTCTTGGCATGGTTCAACTTAATGTAATGTTATGTAAGCTAGATCCCTGCCTTACAGAAGTTGAAGGTTAATAAGTACTGACAACAAAAGAGATCCTATGCTCCCATATCAGATTACTTTGTATAAAGGTGAATAATTCCGAATAAACTGCACAATGCATTCATACAGGGACTAGGACACTTGTTTTACTACTGCTAAAAGGTTGCTTGTTATACGGATCACATAGAAGAGTTTGGAATTTCTCACCCTTCCTTTTACACCGGGTGGTGATGTTCCCAGCTAAAATGAAGCTCTCTCTTCTCAGAGAGTTCCCTCCCAGTAGAAGCAGGAGAAGTGACATAACAAAGATGGAACTCAAGTTACCGGTGACTTTACAGGAATACAGTGATCAGTACCTGTAACATTCGAACAACTCAAGGTTCATGCCAGGATATCCTATAACTAATTCTGAGTCACTAATACCTTTTTATTACACTGATGCACATAAAGTTATTAGAAGCAAGGGGATCAAGTGGTTCTCCCAAGTATTTCTTCAGGCACAAGTGCATTACTTCAGGTACAAGTGCATTACTTCAGGTACAAGTGCATTACTTCAGGTACAAGTGCATTACTTTAGGTACAAGTGCATTACTTCAGGTACAAGTGCAATACTTCAGGTACAAGTGCATTACTTCAGGTACAAGTGCATTACTTCAGGTACAAGTGCATTACTTCGGGCACAAGTGCATTACTTCAAGTACAAGTGCATTACTTCGGGCACAAGTGCATTACTTCAAGTACAAGTGCATTACTTTAGGTACAAGTGCATTACTTCAGGTACAAGTGCAATACTTCAGGTACAAGTGCATTACTTCAGGTACAAGTGCATTACTTCAGGTACAAGTGCATTACTTCGGGCACAAGTGCATTACTTCAAGTACAAGTGCATTACTTCAGGTACAAGTGCATTACTTCAGGTACAAGTGCAATACTTCAGGTACAAGTGCAATACTTCAGGTACAAGTGCATTACTTCAGGTACAAGTGCATTACTTCAGGTACAAGTGCAATACTTCAGGTACAAGTGCATTACTTCAGGTACAAGTGCATTACTTCGGGCACAAGTGCATTACTTCAAGTACAAGTGCATTACTTTAGGTACAAGTGCATTTCTTCAGGTACAAGTGCATTACTTCAGGTACAAGTGCATTACTTCAAGTACAAGTGCATTACTTCAGGTACAAGTGCATTACTTCAGGTACAAGTGCATTACTTCAAGTACAAGTGCATTACTTCAGGTACAAGTGCATTACTTCAGGTACAAGTGCATTACTCCAGGTACAAATGCATTACTTCAGGTACAAGTGCATTACTTCAGGTACAAGTGCATTACTTTAGGTACAAGTGCAATACTTCAGGTACAAGTGCAATACTTCAGGTACAAGTGCATTACTTCAGGTACAAGTGCATTACTTCAGGTACAAGTGCATTACTTCGGGCACAAGTGCATTACTTCAAGTACAAGTGCATTACTTTAGGTACAAGTGCATTTCTTCAGGTACAAGTGCATTACTTCAGGTACAAGTGCATTACTTCAAGTACAAGTGCATTACTTCAGGTACAAGTGCATTACTTCAGGTACAAGTGCATTACTTCAAGTACAAGTGCATTACTTCAAGTACAAGTGCATTACTTCGGGCACAAGTGCATTACTTTAAGTACAAGTGCATTACTTCGGGCACAAGTCCATTACTTCAGGTACATGTGCATTACTTCAAGTACAAGTGCATTACTTCAGGTACAACTGCATTACTTTAGGTACAAGTGCATTACTTTAGGTACAAGTGCATTACTTCAAGTACAAGTGCATTACTTCAGGTACAAGTGCATTACTCCAAGTACAATTGCATTACTTTGGGCACAAGTGCATTACTTCAGGTAAAAGTGCATAACTTCAGGTACAAGTGCATTACTTCAGGTACAAATGCATTACTTCAGGTACAAGTGCATTACTTCAGGTACAAGTGCATTACTTCAGGTAAAAGTGCATTACTTCAGGTAAAAGTGCATTACTTCAGGTACAAGTGCATTACTTCAGGTACAAGTGCATTACTTCAGGTACAAGTGCATTACTTCAGGTAAAAGTGCATTACTTCAGGTACAAGTGCATTATTTCAAGTAGAAGTGCATTACTTCAAGTACAAGTGTATTACTTCGGGCACAAGTGCATTACTTTAGGTACAAGTGCATTACTTCAGGTACAAGTGCATTACTTCAAGTACAATTGCATTACTTCAGGTACAAGTGCATTACTTCAGGTACAAGTGCATTACTTCGGGCACAAGTGCATTACTTCAGGTACAAGTGCATTACTTTAGGTACAAGTGCATTACTTCAGGTACAAGTGCATTACTTCAAATACAATTGCATTACTTCAGGTACAAGTGCATTACTTCAGGTACAAGTGCATTACTTCGGGCACAAGTGCATTACTTCAGGTACAAGTGCATTACTTTAGGTACAAGTGCATTACTTCAGGTACAAGTGCATTACTTCAGGTAAAAGTGCATTACTTCAGGTACAAGTGCATTACTCCAAGTACAAGTGCATTACTTCAAGTACAAGTGCATTACTTTGGGCACAAGTGCATTACTTCAGGTACAAGTGCATTACTTCAAGTTCAAGTGCATTACTTCGGGCACAAGTGCATTACTTCAGGTACAAGTGCATTACTTTAGGTACAAGTGCATTACTTCAGGTACAAGTGCATTACTTCAGGTACAAGTGCATTACTTCAGGTACAAGTGCTTTACTTCAGGTACAAGTGCATTACTTCAGGTGCAAGTGCATAACTTCAGGTACAAGTGCATTACTTCAAGAACAAGTGCATTACTTCGGGTACAAGTGCATTATTTTGGGTACAAGTGCATTACTTCGGGCACAAGTAATATGGCAGCTAGTGATGGGCGAATTTATTCGCCAGGCGCGAATTCGCGGCGAATTTGCGCGATTCGCGCCGAGCGAATAAATTTGCGAAACGCCTGCGAAAATTCGCGGTAAAAATTCGCCGGCGTCAAATTTTTTTTTTCGAAAAACGGACGCTGGCGTCAAAAAATGGGCGCCGGCGCCAAAAACGGGCAAAAATTCGCCCATCACTAATGGCAGCACCTATCATATGTACATGAATCCATATAGATGAACAAGCAAGTCAGACAAGGTGCTGTTAACGCCCAATAGGTAATGAAAAAGGAGAGGCTAAAGGTCAGGTGATGAGTGAATTTATTTGCCACACATGGATTCACGGCGAGATTTCTAATTTTTTCACAAAAAAACAATTTGCAGAGAGAAAAACAATTTGCAGAGATAAAACACAAACATTAGGGGTGAGGAAAAAAAATGATAAAAAAAACGCCCATTGACTTTAATTCAATTGGAGTGAGAAAAAAAGTTGCCCATAGACTCAAAAAAGTCTGCGCAACAAAAAAGTCATCCAAAGTCTTTAATGCATTTTGCAATTTTTTCGCTGTTTCACACTGTTTCGCAATTTTTTTGCCAAAACGGGGAAAATTCGCTCATCGCTAGTCAGGAACAGGATAGGGACAATGTGGACAAAGAGTCAGAGACTGGCAGGAGTAGGACGGAGCGTGTGAAAAACTGGTGAAAGGACTGAGTGTGCGTAGAGACCAGGACTGGACCAAGATAGAGCGAGGGAAGAACCTGTAATAGGATAGAGTAGGAAGAGACAAGGGGGCAAATTCACTAAGCGCGAAGCGCCGAACGATAGCGTTACTTCGATAGCGTTTGTCATTTTCGTTACTGCGCAAATTCACTAACGAACGCTGGCGTAGTTTCGCTAGTGTTACTTCGCACCCTTACGCCTGGCGAAGTTTCGCTAGCGACGTAACTACGCAAATTCACTAACGCGCGCAGTGTACTGAACGCTACCTTTTACGCCAGACTTCCTTCGCCACCTCAGACCTGGCGAAGCGCAATAGATAGGGATTGTTTCCGAGTAGATAGGGATTTTTCCCAAAAAACGCTGGCGTGTTTTCTACATTATGGGTGATAGGCTGAAAAAGATCGAATTTTTTTGGGGGGCTCCCCTCCTTCCCCCCTACATGTGTAGGGCAAAATAGAATTTTTATTTGCTGATTTGAAGGTTTTCTAGGCATTTTTAGTGCTGATACGTATTCCTCCATTGAAATTTGAATTTGGCGCCGTATGCAAATTAGCCTTCGCTAGCGTTACTTCGCTTTACATAGCGAATCAACTCTAGCGCAACTTCGCAACCTTACGCTACCCCTGAGCGCAACTTCGGATTTTAGTGAATTTGCGAAGCGCTGTCGAAACTACGCCTGGTGAAGTGTGGCGAAGTGCGGCGAAGTGCGGCGAAGTTACGCCTGGCGCAACTACGAATCTTAGTGAATTTGCCCCAAGGACTGGACCAGGATGGAGCGAGTGGAGAAAATTTGGCTGGACAGAGTAAGTAAACATGGATAGCCCCTAAATATATGACACTCATAGGCAGTTTCTTGATAGAGCTTCCACATCACAAGAAGAAAGAAAGAAAGAAAGAAAGAAAGAAAGAAAGAAAGAAAGAAAGAAAGAAAGAAAGAAAGAAAGAAAGAAAGAAAGAAAGAAAGAAAGAAAGAAAGAAAGAAAGAAAGAAAGATCTTATTATATATTATTATAATCTCATGATGACCTCTGCCTGGTTATCTGGTTACTCTAGAGCAGGGGTCCCCAACCTTTTATACCCATCACATTCAAATGTAAAAAGAGTTGGGGAGCAACACAGGCATGAAAAGGGTTCCTGGGGTGCCAAATAAAGGCTGTGGTTGACTATTTTGTAATCCCTATATGGAATGGCAGCCTACAGGAGACTCTTTTTGGCAGTAGACCTGGTTTTTATGCAACAAAAACTTGCCCCAAGCCTGGAAATCAAAAATGAGCAACTGCTTCGAGGCCACCGTGAGCAACATCCAAGGAGATGGAGAGCAAAATGTTGCTCTAGAGAAAAATAGATTTGTGATAGATTTGAATATATATATATTCTCTTAGTTATGAACTGTGAATTTGCTAAACCTGATCATGACCAGAGTACGGACTTGCTACCAACACCCTACTTTGTTACTGAGAAGGACCTGTTGGACACGTCCACTTCTCAGTGAACTAACACAGTTCATGAACCTGAGAGGTGTAATAATAAAATAAAACCATCCTTATTAACTCAATTTCAAAAGTGACAAACCTCTAATACAAAAATAATTTCCCAGAGCAAAACGTCTTTTAGTAATTACAGACAGAAGTTTCTAAGCCACCTCTTCTTCAGCCTGAACAATAATGACATTGTTGTAAACTGTAAAAATGTTGTTTCAGGGATAATGATGCTGCTTCTGGTCCTCTGTGTCACGTCCTTCTGTCAGTATTCAACTCTGGCGGTATGTAATGAATACTATTTATATATATTTTATATTATGTTAATTATATGCAAAGTTTACTAGAGGCTTAATTACCAATAAGCAGGGAGCATTTATTGGTCACCTGTTTAAAAAAAAAAATCGTATTGGTTACTATGGGTTAGTGTACCTGGGCAAACTATGCAACATATGGTGGTTACTGAGCATCAACTTGAAGGGCTTTATTTATCGAAGTTCGAATTTATCTGAAATTTTAATGAAAAAAGTCAAACCAAACTAGAATCCACGATTGGTCTGTATTTATTATTAAAAAATCATGACTTTATCGTATTGGGACAAACATGAAAAAATTTAGCAAAAATTGTAATTGTACGATTTTTTCAGATTTTTTTCGTACTTTTTCAGATTTTCAGATTCAGACTTTTTCCATCCTCTGGAAATAAATGATCTCAGAAAATTTGAGCTTTTTTTCCACTAAAACTCAGATTTTATAGTAAAAAAACCCTCACATTGAGTTTTTGGCATTTGGACTTTAATAAATTACCCCAGTAATATCTTTTTCATGGATTATTATAAAGTGGTACAGTATTGCCTTAGTACAGTTGTACTGACAAAATGTCACAGTTATTGCAGACTTTATTAAAAAAGTCAACGGGAGCTGTTCACTTACAAACCCTTCCCAGTATGTTGATTTAAGGTTAGTTTACTGATGGGCCAGATACCGCATATAATGGTCATAATGGTCTCCTAACACTATGTAGTCTGTACCGCAAATTAGTTGGATCACAAATCAACAGGCATACTGAAATATATTTTTATTTGTGTGTTTTAAGGTGGGATGTATCAGATCTATAATGTTTTGGTCAAATACCTGTATCCTCCACCAAAAATTAGGTCAAATGCAGAACTGAATAAGCTAATTTTGCATATTCATATCTGAAAAAAAATCATGGATTTGTTGCATCCTTGTTTGGTGATTATATAAAATAAAAAAAAAGTGCAATAGGTAAAGAAAAAGGTAAAAGGTAAATGAGGACTCAATAGCCTTTCATACTAAGAAGCGAAGTTGATGGAGGAAATGGCCACAAGGGGTGAGGAATATGGTTTATAAGAAAAGCAGAACTTGGTCAAAATGATCAAGAGGTTTTGGTATTTAGGAAATCAAACATAACCGGGGAAATGCACACATACATGTTTGGTGGCTAAAGGCCATAGAAAGATATACATTTTGCTTCTACAGATTTTCAGGTGGAGAAGAAAGTGTAATTGATGGTTAAAGTGAGTTGTCGTTGCTTCCAAAATAACAATTAAACCAACAAACCCTAAAAAAAAAGTTTTACTCCCCAATCTACAGACCTCATCGAGAGCTTGTAACAACAAAAACCCAGAGATTATGGTTTGAGCTAGTTGGACCACCTATTACTATCCTCAATCTAAACCCTCCAGTACAGACAGGTGCCAGGTCTATGGGGGTTATCAAACAAGTGTTAGAATTTTTTATACCTCAAATAAACTCGAATGGTATCTTGATTCTGCGAGATCGAGTTTTCGGTGAAAATAAAACTACAATCACTCGAATCATTCTGTGTGAAGGTATAAATTACCAGGTGGAGAGCATCCATCACCAGAGTAGACTTCGCTATGTGGAATTTTCTAATTTATAGTTGAAGAATGTATTCCTGGGTTTGGCCACTGTAAATTATGTTTTGGTTTAGTCTTAGGATAAGACAAGAGGGCAGGACGTGCAAGATAGTCTCAAGATGCCTGTACCATATGGAAACTTCAAAAGATTCTTTTGCATTCTTCTACTCTTAATATGATGACATGAATATAATAGATCTTAGTCCAAATGGCTGTAGTTGACTCTGGCAATGTTGATGTTTGATTGCTGTCCAATGAAACTATAACTTTTCTAGATTGGAGTTCCATTTTCTACACTCTCAGTTGACAATAAAACCAATCAAGCGATGATTACTGACATACACAACAACTTCAGAATTAATGCAACTCCGACAGCGATGAACATGTTGAAAATGGTAAGAGCTTAAAAAGAATAGAGTTAAAGTCAGAGGAGCATGTAAATAATAAGCTGTTGCTGGTACTTATTGGCTGGCTCTGAGGGTGCAGTTTCCTAGATGTTTATCACATGAGTGCAACTCTCAAGCTTGGCATACCCAGTCAAATTAATTTGCTTGATGACTTTTGACCCCAACTCGACCACTTATGTGGAGAGTTAAATCTGGACAACCCAATCATTGGCCCTAGGTCCAAAAACTGGATCATACAGTGCGGCCAATGCATGCCTATTGAGAAGAGGACCTCATCAACATAACAATGTGTTCCTTGTTTGACTGGATTTTCCTGCTGATAGATATACTGGGTCAATTTTAGACCAAATATCTGTCAGGAGGCACTTGGAGAGGACCCATACAAGGACCCCATTTAAGCAGCAAGCGTATTTTTTCGTTGTGATATTGATGTGTAGGTAGACATCTCAAGTCACTGATCCTGTGCTTTCAGAAAGAGCCAGCACTTTGTGATTTGAGGGCACCTGGGAAACTAACAACATGCCTAGCCCAATGTCAGATTTCAAAATAAATTATAAAAAATATAAAATCTGTTTACACATTTGAAAAACTTATTTCAGTGAAGAATTCTGCTGGACCAGCACTATTAACTGATGCACTTTGAAAAATAACCCATGGCAGAATCTCTTAATGGCCCTCATCGGTACAGCACTGCCTTCTCTGGTACAATTACCCAAAATACATGCTACTGTATGTGGTTTAATACCAACCATTATGTGCCCTGAAAGCACTGATGGTCATATAGTATCTAATTCTAGAAGAAATTCCAGGATTCCTGTTTGTGGGATGGCCCAAAGACATTCCACCAATGACAGCAGCAATGGGATACTACAGTATACTATACAATGGCAGTAGTGACAATACAACTGATGGAACACTCATTACAAAAGTCATTGGGGTATATTTATCAAAGAGTGAAGTTAATAGTAAAGTTCCGCCACTAGAATGAAATTCCGCCACTCTCCATTCATTTCTATGGGATTTTTATAGGCGTATTTATCAAAGGGTGAACTTTCACTTTCACCCATTGATAAATACGCCTTTTAAAATCCCATAGAAATGAATGGAGAGTGGCGGAATTTCACTCTAGTGGCGGAACTTCACTCTTTGATAAATTTACCCCATTGTACTCTGTACATTAAGGGGCAGATTCACTAAGGGTCGAATTTCGAAGTAAAAAATACTTCGAAATTCGACCCTCGAATTGAAATCCTTCGACTTCGAATATCGAAGTCGAAGGATTTAGCGCTAAACGTTCCTTCGATCGATCGAAGGATTTTTCGTTCGATCGAACGATTAAATCCTTCGAATCGAACGATTCGAAGGATTTTAATCCAACGATCGAAGGAAAATCCTTCGATCAAAAAAAGGTTAGCAAACCTATGGGGACCTTCCCCATAGGCTAACATTGACTTCGGTAGGTTTTATCTGCCGAAGTAGGGGGTCGAAGTTTTTTTTAAAGGGAAAGTACTTCGACTATCGAATGGTCGAATAGTCGAACGATTTTTCGTTCGAAACGTTCGAATCGAAGTCGAAGGTCGTAGTCGAAGGTCGAAGTACCCAAAAAATACTTCGAAATTCGAAGTATTTTTCATTCGAATCCTTCACTCGAGCTTAGTGAATCGGCCCCTAAGGATTTTTTTCCCTAGACCTGGCATCCACCAAAGCCAGAATCTTCCATTAGACTGCCCTGAGATGTCAATAGATGGGTTTTATTTTTTTGTAGGTGTGGAATGATGAAGTTGCAAAAACAGCAAAGGACTGGGCAAAAACTTGCAGCCTCAATCATAGTAGCCCAGATCTCCGCAAGATTACCAGTAAGTATCAAGTCATCAGAAATATATATAAATAAATACAGTCCTTCTTGTGGTGGAACAGTCCAGAATAACAGGCCTCAAAATGGGCAGGGCTTTATGGGAAATGGGGTGGGGTTGTGCCTGGCATGAATTGTCCTGCTTTTCCATACTGAAATATTGAAGGTACAGAAATGTAATTATTGCTTAGATTCTTTTGCAGGCACTGCACACAGGAAAACATTTACTGATGGAACTGACTCCATCCTACTCTTTTTAGAATAGCATCTGCGTCACCCCTTCTTACTCTTTTCAAAAAGACAGCACCATGCATGTGTAACCCTTTCCTTACCACACTGCTTGTGAATCAGATCACACCCTTTGAAATAGCAATTAACCCATTGCAATCCAGGGCCCTGAATTCCCTTTGCATGAAAGATACTGGGAACTGGGATTTGCAGCGCAGCGCCTCCACCTAGTGGAGCAAACCTTCAGGGGGAATTCCACGAGGAAAATAAAACACACAGTTTGCGGTAAAACAATTTAACTTTATATAAAGAATAAAAGCACAACATGCAACAAGTGCAATATATATTCCAAACCACAGTCATTACAATATACAGGCTTGGTAAATACTGAGCAATATTATTCCTATCAATTTCAGACTTCACATGTGGGGAAAACCTTTTCATGTCGTCCTATCCCGCCTCTTGGAGGGAGGCAATTACAGCATGGTTTAATGAATATAAGGATTTTGAATACGGTAAAGGAGCCAAGACCCCAAAAGCTGTCGTTGGACATTATACCCAGGTACCTACAGTGTTTATATTTGTATTTGCTCCTGTCTTTGATCTCTGATCAGTAAAGACTGTTTGACTTGCCATGTGATTGGGGTGGAACTTATTGCCCCTCTGCCTTGTGGACCCTATTTCTCTCGCATGGGAAGCCTTATGCCTAGTGGTGCGACTGTGCGATTAGTCCAGGCTTTGGTTTGTGGATCTGCCATTTTCATACCTATCTGGCAAGAACTGCATTCAACCAACACTTTTATTGATACTGAAACAGCGATTTGTTGGATTTTGTCGATTTAGCAACAGTGATTTTTTTTGTTCTGAATTCTGATGGTGTATAATTACTGTAGCAATTTAATAATAATAAGTGTGTGCCTCCTATGTCTTTTGGTACTCAGAGTTCCCTCTATAACTCAGCCTGCAGCCTTGTGTCTTTATATGGTCACAGAACAACCCCTCAGTGACTTGTAATATCCTTATCATTTACAGTAGGGGGTACATTATCCCTTATAATACATGAGTGATACTCAGAGTTCCCTGTATAACTCAGCCTGCAGCCTTGTGCCTTTATATGGTCACAGAACAACCCCTCAGTGACTTCTAATATCCTTATCATTTACAGTAGGGGGTACATTATCCCTTATAATACATGAGTGATACTCAGAGTTCCCTGTATAACTCAGCCTGTAGCCTTGTGCCTTTATATGGTCACAGAACCCCTCAGTGACTTCTAATATCCTTATCATTTACAGTAGGGGGTACATTATCCCTTATAATACATGAGTGATACTCAGAGTTCCCTGTATAACTCAGCCTGTAGCCTTGTGCCTTTATATGGTCTCAGAACCCCTCAGTGACTTCTAATATCCTTATCATTTACAGTAGGGGGTACATTATCCCTTATAATACATGAGTGATACTCAGAGTTCCCTGTATAACTCAGCCTGCAGCCTTGTGCCTTTATATGGTCACAGAACAACCCCTCAGTGACTTCTAATATCCTTATCATTTACAGTAGGGGGTACATTATCCCTTATAATACATCAGTGATACTCAGAGTTCCCTGTATAACTCAGCCTTGTGCCTTTATATGGTCACAGAACCCCTCAGTGACTTCTAATATCCTTATCATTTACAGTAGGGGGTACATTATCCCTTATAATACATGAGTGATACTCAGAGTTATATATATCGCATCTCACTGTAAAAATCACTTTCTGCACTTTAAATTGGAACCTCCTTTCTCCTAATCTCAAAAGGTTCCCAAAAACATGTCACATCTGAGAGGCCACATTGAGACGAATAATAGTGAGCTAAACGCCTGCATGATTTGCACCTTTATTGTATTCGCTAAACAAGCTAAGAAGGGTTAGTGTTATAAAATAGTGCCTGCATGGCAGAATGTATATCAAACATCCCCAATTTGCTCGGTGCAGCGGCCCACTTGAACAAAATACAAAGCGTCCCTCAGGCATTTGCCCGAACTGACAGATTGCCAATCAGGGCCTGCCTGTTATGTTACTCAGTCTAACGTCATATTGAAATGGTGCCAGAATTGACACCCAGCTGTCATTTAACTACCCATTGAAGTTCCTGATACACCCCAAATTTACCTTTTCTCTTTCCCCATCCCTCTTTTCCTCTCTATAAATTGACCTGTGTCTGTTGTGTCATCACTCTGCTCATTTCATCATCAATCCACCCGTTTGCATCACACTCCTGCCCCCTTTTGTTGTCACCTGGTAACATTTTTTAGAAAAGGTGGCAACCTTAACAGGTACAGAGTTCTGAAGAGTACAGACTCTGTATTTCACCACCTCGCTAGTAAATCACCAGCTAGGGCTGGGGTTGGTATTACAAATTTATACTTCCCCCCTCTTGCCCTGATTCACCCTTTCTCTGCCCCATACCATTGCCCCACACCATTGCCCCATCCTACAATATTACTGGTCATCTCCCTCTACCTCAGGCAGGTACATTTTGTCCAGTATTAGACTGGGGGTTTCTAGGTCTAACAAGGCTGGCGCATCAGGGGCCTGCATACCTTCCCAGGGCTCCCAGCCGCAACAACCCTCCGCCCCACCAGTGCGTACCTTCTTATTGTGGCACACAATCTCAGATGGCCGTGGGCAGGGCCGCCATCAGGGGGGTACAGCTGTACCTGGCGCGGCGATTTTTGAAGCTTGAAGGCAGGCCTGGCGGTTCAACACTTCCTGGATTTGCCAGGCCTCCCTTACGTCACGAAGAATCAAAAGCCGCCACCGCCGATTGGACCCATAGCTGACGAATCGAGCCAAAGACGAGGAGACTGGAGACCAACATTTTTTGTTTAAACCCCTGACCACTAATGTTTATAACTTGTTGGGGGGATGTTTTTACTGTTTTAGCTCGGATGAATATGTGGCTTTTTTATTGTGGTGTGGGCAGGATCTGGGGTGGGGCTTTGGGTCCTGCTGGGGCAGCGATCAGGGGGCCCTCCTCCAGTTCTTTTCTCAGTCTCTTATATTGTCCCCCTTTCCCAGATATGGGGGTGCAGGTGCAGTCTTATGGCAATAACTATTACTAATGTACCCAGTATCAGACATATTTCCTAGATACCGATTGGTTGCAGAGGTTTTCCAAGCCCTATTTTCAGTGCTTAACGTATCAGTCAGATGTCCAAGGTAGGAGCCTCCAGGGAACCCCACGTACCTCCTCCATCCCACACCTTACGTATAGTTTGCTGATCAACACAAGCAGTGCTGTATTCATAGGAGAAGCACAGCTCCTTGTGCAACATTCTGAAGTACACAGACGCCTGTGGGCAAAAGGTGCAAAGTGCAATGTTTCCCCCCTTGCCAGGCCCTTTTGTAAATGAGGCCTATTTGGAGATATATAATTGGTCTTTTATTTGTGGCCCTTGACTTTTAGACTAGGGCCAGACATGGGCATAATTAGCCTACTTAATTCCACAGACCGATTTCAGCCCCTACCAGGATCGGTATTGAGCCGACACAATGGTCCCCAGAAGTGAATGAAGACTCGTGGTAGGGGCTGAAATCAGCCAGGCCATAGCCTTAGCCTTTCCATTCTGCCTTTTTCTTGCTTCAATTTCAAATACTATCTAGTTGTCAGGGTCACAGATTACAGTAAAAAAAAATGCCTAATGTACCGCACAGGTGAAAATTGCTGCCCATCATTGATCGCATGGATGGTGAAGAATTGGTTTTCCCTGGCAGAATTTAAGCACTGAGCTGCAATCACAGCGGGATGGAGACTGTTAAAATAGTTGTTTTTTACAGGTCAGTCCATAAGTAAAATGAGTTAGAAGGCACACACCCAAACAGGTCCGGACTGAGAATTAAAATAGGCCCTGGCATTTCAGGTACACAGAGGCCCAATCATCAGCCTACGTAGAGGCCCAAACAGCCCCCACCAGCCCACTAAATAGTGACTTTCTATGGCACCTTATAGCAGCCCCTCTGGCATTTGCCAGAACCCACAGATTGCCAGTCCGGGCCTGCACCCAAATACCAAATCGTCCTGTAGTAATACCAAACCCAATTTTAACCCTGATTCAAATTAGATCTTTAAAAAAAAGTTTAAAAACTTTTATGGTCCCTGTGGACCAAAAATTCAGTCACGGTTGGTTTTCAAGATGTTCTAAGGGTTGGCATTCAGTTTGGCAGAATGGTGATAGTTTGGCTGAATCTGTATGTGTGATAAAGTGCTGGTATTTGCCCAAATCCCAAACCAAATCCGGGATTTAATGTATTAATGATATTTTGAAAAACATTGGCTCAGTGTGCAGGGCCGGATTTACATAGCGGATGCCCCTAGGCCCACTGCCGTTCATCGCCCCTCTCCCCTCCCCTTTATTCGTGCAAATGTTCATGGAGATTGTATCTCCTGCACACCCCCAGTGTTTTTGAACCAATGTGGGCTTGGTTGGGCAGCATGCCTCCCCCTAAAATCCTGCCACCCTAGGCCCGGGCCTAGGTGGCCTTTCCACAAATCCGGGCCTGGATAGAAATGAGCTGGAGAGAGTGCAGAGACTAAGTGCAACTAAACTGGTTAGAGGGAGGGAAGAGTTAAATTATGAGGGGAGACTGTCAAGGTTGGGGTTGTTTTCTCTGGAAAAAAGGTGCTTGCGAGGGGACATGATTACACTTTACAAGTACATTAGAGGACATTATAGACAAATAGCAGGGGACCTTTTTACCCATAAAGTAGATCACCGTACCAGAGGCCTCAGACTAGAAGAAAAGAAATTCAATTTGAAGCAACGTAGGGGGTTCTTCACAGTCAGGACAGTGAGGTTGGGGAATGCACTGCCGGGTGATGTTGTGATGCTGATTCAGTTAATGACTATAAGAGGGACTTGGATGATTTTTTGGACAGACATAATATCAAAGGCTATTGTGATACTAAACTCTATAGTTAGTATAGGTATGGGGATATAGAATTTAATTAAAAGTAGAGAGGGGTGTGTGTATGGATGCTGGGTTTTCATTTGGAGGGGTTGAACTTGATGGACTTTGTCTTTTTTCAACCCGATTTAACTATGTAACTATGAGAAACCGATTTCAGTGCAGAATTCTGCTGGAGCAGGACTACTAACTGATGCGTTTTGAAAAAAACATTTTTTCCCATGACAGTATCCCCTTAAACCCTGGATTTGTAACTCATCTGTTTTACTTTGGATAATGTACAGATACCTTGATGACCATTCCTCAGACTTTTATCCCCAGCCATGGCCTCTCCCCAAGGGAATAATTATGGGAGACCAGGAATAGTCAGTGCCTTAATGTGCCAAGCTTTCACTGGATTGTAAAATGCTTAATAGTTTGAACTAAACAGAGTTCTAAAGTTGTCTTCTTCACAGTGACAATTAATTTGTTATTTTAGGGAATTTCTAATGATATTTCATGCACAGATACTAGGATTCTAGAGGAGATGCTAATTAGAGTGAGGCTCCAGATAACTCTAGTGTGGCAGACTGATTACATTTAGTGGTCCTTAGATATACACTCCAGGAGCCAATGAAAAGCCTGTGCCTAACCCATGCCAATATGAGCACAGATCAACCATGCTGGTATTTCCCGTCTTCTTTGCCAACACCGGGCAGACTTGGCAGCTGACAATTTGAGCTCACTATGAAGGAAGGGACTCAAGATTGTAGGAGTCAGTGTATTTGCTCTTAAACTGTAAAGTTCCACAATTGTGATCCAAATTCTTAAAACAATTCATGAGTGGCTGGTCACATAATTAACAAGTTTATTGTGTTAAAGGGATACTGTCATGAGAAAAATTTTTTTTTTCAAAATGAATCAGTTAATAGTGCTGAATTCTGTGCTGAAATCCATTTCTCAAAAGCGCAAACCGATTTTTTTATATTCAATTTTGAAATCTGACATGGGGCTAGACATATTGTCAATTTCCCAGCTGCCCCAAGTCATGTGACTTGTGCTCTGATAAACTTCAATCACTCTTTACTGCTGTACTGCAAGTTGGAGTGATATCACCCCCCTCCACCCCAGTAGCCAAACAAAAGAACAATGGGAAGGTAACCAGATAACAGCTCCCTAACACAAGATAACAGCTGCCTGGTAGATCTAAGAACAACACTCAATAGTAAAAACCCATGTCTCACTGAGACACATTCAGTTACATTGAGAAGGAAAAACAGCAGCCTGCCAGAAAGCATTTCTCTCCTAAAGTGCAGGCACAAGTCACATGACTGGGGGCAGCTGGGAAATTGACAAAATTTCTAGCCCCATGTCAGATTTCAAAATAGAATATAAAAAAATCTGTTTGCTCTTTTGAGAAATGGATTTCAGTGCAGAATTCTGCTGGAGTAGCACTATTAACTGATGTGTTTTGAAAAAAACATATTTTCCGATGACAGGATCCCTTTAACCACTCTCATACAACTATATAGATCTCTCTCTCTTTGGCTTGGCCCCGTGCTGCACATCTAATACTCAGGATCGGGATGTCCTACAGCAGAAGCCTCCATGCAGCTGTTAATGAGCTGTACCATTCAGCTCCCCTTGTTAAAGGAACCTAAGGAAACACCCCATGTGGGACACTAAGCACGAGGAGAGCTGTCTGCTCAAGTTAAACTTGCAATCCAAAAATTCCCACCTACCAAATACATCTAAAACAGTTATCAGAAATCATCTAATGATAATGGTCCACCCACTCTACCCCCTTCGGTTTCAATGTTCTACATCAGAACTATCCAACTGGAGGCCTGCAAACCAGATATAGACCTCCAAGGGATTTGTATTGCCCCTACCCACACTGTCTGCTCATGGATCTACATAGATTTTTTTTTGTATGACGTCTTTATTTTAATATAATTCAGCCCTTGAACATTGATCATTGTTTTGAATCATTTGCTTTCCTCTTCTGACTTTTTCAGCATTCCAATGGGGGTCACTGACCCTGCCAAAAACCTGTTGCTCTGAGAGGCTACAATTTAATGTTATTTTTACTTTTTATTGCTTATCTTTCTATTCAGACCCTCTCCTATTCATTTTCCAGTCTCTCATTCAAACCCCTGCTTGGTTGCTATGGTAAATTTCATCCTGGCAACCAGACAGCTTCTGAAATTCAAAAAATTCTAAACTGAAGATCTGCTGAACAGAAGGCTTAATAATTAAAAAAAAATAAATAAAGACCGATTACAAATTGTACTCTCTGTGAACATGTCATTTAATTTAAGTGAAGAGATTTTTTATATATAACCAATTTTTAACTTCACATGAACTTTAGTAGGAAAAACCCTCTAAAACCTTAGGGACAATGTGTTACTGTAAGTGTTGGAGAGATTATTTGGGGACTATACACCAGTGAGCCCCAAGCAGTGGTTTGGCAGATGTTTCTTGCCACCCACTTTGATGTTGCTCTCAGCGGCCTCAAAGGCAGGGCTTGTATTCAATTGCTTGCTTGGAGGCACAAAGGCACCAGTTTACTGCAAGCATAGCCCTTGTTTAGCCCAAGGAGTTTTGCTCTCCGAGACCTTCTACAACTGGATGAGACTCCTGGGTATGAGGTTGGAGACCTCAGTTATACAGAATTCCACTGGAAGTAACACAACCCTGTAGGGCACAAGACTGACAACACTGAGCCCCTTGGCATGAGTTTTTTGGCCTTTGATTACATTTGGGGTGGGAATTTTGCTTGGCTTGTACTTAAAAAGGCCAGAAATGCACCTTTGTGTTTGGCATTTCAGACGGACTGGATGGTGGTGACTACAGTGGAACAGTCATATCTCCATTAATATTCCCCAATACAGCCTTGTTGAAGCAACGTGATTATAGCTTTTTCTGCAGCAAATCTCTTTATCTCTCATTAGCAGAGCTTTCATACGATTTCAACAAGCAGATACGGCAATCCATGACTCCTGAATTACAGTTATTTGCCCAAATGGAAGAGCTTTGTCTATAGCAAGAGGAATAAACAGATTATTATATAAACCTGTGAGTGACAGCTTGTCCCTATGAGTTAACCCATTAGTATAAACTCTGTAGTAGAATTCTAGGCCAACAACAGGTGAGAATTAGTGATGTGCGGGTCCAGATCATTTGGACCTACACCCAACTCTAACCCACCCAGGCCCGGATTTAGGGAAAGGCCCCCTAGGCCCGGGCCTAGGGCGGCAAGATATTAGGGGCGGCAAGAAGGTGCCCCTTAACATCTTGTGTAAGTCGGCTGCTCCTGATAGATCCGGCTGGCTTTAGGACCGCTCCTCCAGCCTATCTCCCGCTGTGGCTCCGCCCACTCCTCTCTGTGCTCGGGCTGCTGCTGCCTCTGCTGTGCTGCGTGTGTCCCAGCTGATCTGTTCCTTAGCTGCTATGTACAATTAACATTTCCCCTGCAGATCTGCTGTATATCGGCCATGTAGAGAAATATAGTCAACTTGCAGATTTGCTGGAGGTGCAGAATCACAAGTGATCTAAACCTGTTACAGATGTTTTTATGGCCCTTTCCTGCTTCCTACAAAATGAAAACCATTTCAGTTCTATTACACAATTAGTCTATTTTTATTATAGAACTTTTTATGCTTAAAGTTACTGCTACGATAATCAAGATGAAATAAATATTTATAAACAAACTGGTAATAATATGAATGTGATGCTATAAATTAATGGCTACATATGAAATTTGATAAATGAATTTTGTACATGATTTTATATATATTGTGTGATGAAATTAAAAACCTCAATTAATTTAAATCCATTTACTCCATTTAATTAATTAATGTTTATTATATTTCATTAAGAAGAAATTTACAAGAGTGCGACATAAGGGACCTTTTTCATTTCAACCTATTACAGAATTAGGTTTCCTTCCTTACACTTTTCCCTTGTTTACAAAATGTGATTGACCTGCATCTTAGCTGCAGGGTTCAGCAGAACATATTGGTTTTCTGTTATCTGACATACAGACTTGTGCAGCAGCAGATACGGCCAGAAACTGCTTCTTATAAGAACAGCTGCGCTGCAGTACCAAGTGCAACATCAGACACAGTTTGTTCTATTTGTAAATTATAAAACTGGAAACAGGGTACTCTGAGAATTACTCATGTATTATAAGGGATAATGTACCCCCTACTGTAAATGATAAGGATATTAGAAGTCACTGAGGGGTTGTTCTGTGACCATATAAAGGCACAAGGCTGCAGGCTGAGTTATACAGGGAACTCTGTGTATCACTCATGTATTATAAGGGATAATGTACCCCCTACTGTAAATGATAAGGATATTAGAAGTCACTGAGGGGTTGTTCTGTGACCATATAAAGGCACAAGGCTGCAGGCTGAGTTATACAGGGAACTCTGAGTATCACTCATGTATTATAAGGGATAATGTACCCCCTACTGTAAATGATAAGGATATTAGAAGTCACTGAGGGGTTGTTCTGTGACCATATAAAGGCACAAGGCTGCAGGCTGAGTTATACAGGGAACTCTGAGTATCACTCATGTATTATAAGGGATAATGTACCCCCTACTGTAAATGATAAGGATATTAGAAGTCACTGAGGGGTTGTTCTGTGACCATATAAAGACACAAGGCTGCAGGCTGAGTTATTCAGGGAACTCTGAGTATCACTCATGTATTATAAGGGATAATGTACCCCCTACTGTAAATGATGAGGATATTAGAAGTCACTGAGGGGTTCTGTGACCATATAAAGACACAAGGCTGCAGGCTGAGTTATACAGGGAACTCTGAGTATCACTCATGTATTATAAGATATAATGTACCCCCTACTGTAAATGATAAGGATATTAGAAGTCACTGAGGGGTTGTTCTGTGACCATATAAAGGCACAAGGCTGCAGGCTGAGTTATACAGGGAACTCTGAGTATCACTCATGTATTATAAGGGATAATGTACCCCCTACTGTAAATGATAAGGATATTAGAAGTCACTGATGGGTTCTGTGACCATATAAAGACACAAGGCTGCAGGCTGAGTTATACAGGGAACTCTGAGTATCACTCATGTATTATAAGGGATAATGTACCCCCTACTGTAAATGATAAGGATATTAGAAGTTACTGAGGGGTTCTGTGACCATATAAAGACACAAGGCTGCAGGCTGAGTTATACAGGGAACTCTGAGTATCACTCATGTATTATAAGGGATAATGTACCCCCTACTGTAAATGATAAGGATATTAGAAGTCACTGAGGGGTTGTTCTGTGACCATATAAAGACACAAGGCTGCAGGCTGAGTTATACAGGGAACTCTGAGTATCACTCATGTATTATAAGGGATAATGTACCCCTACTGTAAATGATAAGGATATTAGAAGTCACTGAGGGGTTGTTCTGTGACCATATAAAGGCACAAGGCTGCAGGCTGAGTTATACAGGGAACTCTGAGTATCACTCATGTATTATAAGGGATAATGTCTGCTGAGAAATAGGAACTACAAAGATTATGCTGCTGCCAAGATTTGACTTTTTTATTTTATAATAAATATTTAACTGATGCTGCGGCTGCCCACTGGAGCACAATTGACAAACTTATCAAAACAAGGGACACATCTCTCTCTGCATCTATGTATAAAAAGGTGTCTATATATAGTGAATATATAGTGAATAAAGTACCCCCTCTTGTAAAATATAAGGATATTATAAGTTACCGAGGAGTTTCATGACCATGTTTTTATACAGGTCATGGAACTCCGAGGTAACTTCTAATATCCTCATATTTTACAACTGGGGGTACTTTATTTATTATAATACACAAATTTTAGTGACTCATGTGACAGAAATGACATCACTACTCACCGTTTATAACTGATGACATCACTACTCACCGTTTATAAGGATATAATTTACAGGATATTCATGGCTTTTGTGTATTATATATAGATATATCTCAAACAAGCCTAACTGCTAGTTGATCCATCTGATCCACTTTTGCATAAATGTCCTGATTGGAAAAAGATTCACATCCAGAAAATGCGCGTGTGGGGGGGGGGGGCGGCACAGTAGCTGGGCCTAGGGGGGCAAGGAGGGTAAATCCGGCCCTGACCCCATCCATATGATAAACACAACACATGGCAGGATAAATACAGTTTAAATTTCATATATAATAACCCCAATGCACATGGCAGGATAAATACAGTTTAAATTTCATATATAATAACCCCAATGCACATGGCAGGATAAATACAGTTTAGATTTTATATATAATAACCCCAGAACACATAGCAGGATAAACACAGTGTACGTTTCATATATAATAACCCCAGAACACATGTCAGGTTTAATACAGTGTACGTTTCATATATAATAACCCCAAAACTCATGGCAGGATAAATACAGTGAAGTTTCATATATAATAACCCCAGAACACATGGCAGGTTTAATACAGTGTACGTTTCATATATAATAACCCCAGAACACATGGCAGGATAAATACAGTGAAGTTTCATATATAATAACCCCAGAAAACATGGCAGGTTTAATACAGTGTACGTTTCATATATAATAACCCCAGAACACATGGCAGGATAAATACAGTGAAGTTTCATATATAATAACCCCAGAAAACATGGCAGGTTTAATACAGTGTAAGTTTCATATATAATAACCCCAGAACACATGGCGGTATAAAGACTATGAACATATAAGCGCACTGAAAGCCAATGGACTGTTTAGACTGTCGTGGGTATCATGGGCTGCGATATTGAAACCTTCTGTAATTTGAAGTCAGTAATTTTAGTCAGAATAGAGAGCATAGCTATTATCCCATACAAGTATCGGACTCATTATCCGGAAACCCATTATCCAGAAAGCTCTGAATTACAGAAAGGTATGTTTTTCCATTTTCTCTCTAATAATAAATCAGTCCCTTGTAATTCATCCCAACTAAGATATAATTAATCCTTATTGGAAGCAAAACAATACTACAGGTATGTGACTTGTTATCCAGAATGTTTAGGACCTGGGGTTTTCTGGATAACAGATTTCTGTTTCTGTAATTTGAATTTTCATAACATAAGTCTACTAGAAAATCATGTAAACATAAAAGGGCCCATTTACTTAGCTCGAGTGAAGGAATAGAGGAAAAAAACTTTGAATTTCGAATGGTTGTTTTGGCTACTCCGGCCATCGAATGGGCTACTTCGACCTTCGACTATGACTTCGAATCGAACGATTCGAACTAAAAATCATTCGACTATCCGACCATTCGATAGTCGATGTACTGTCTCTTTAAAAAAAAACTCCCTAGTTTGCCACCTAAAAGCTACCGAGGTCAATGTTAGCCTATGGGGAAGGTCCCTTGCTATCTTTTTTAGGTCGAAGAAAAATCGTTCGATCGATGGATTTGAAGGATTTAATCGTGCGATCCAACAATTTTTCGTTCGATCGAACGAATTGCGGTAAATCCTTCGACTTCGATATTCAAAGTCGAAGGATTTCAATTCGGCAGTCGACTATCGAGGGTTAATTAACCCTCGATATTTGACCTTAAGTAAATTTGCCCCTAGATAAACTCAATAGACTTGTTTTGCCTCCAATAAGGATTAATTATATCTTAGTTGGGATCAAGTACAAGCTACTGTTTTATTATTACACAGAAAAAGGAAATCGTTTTTAAAAATTTGGATTATTCGGATAAAATGGAGTTCTTGGGAACCGGCCGTCCGGTAATTCAGAGCATTCTGGATAACAGGTTATTGGTTTTAATTCATGTTTAAATGATTTTTTAGTAGACTGAAGGTTTGGAGTCCCCTGATCTAGAAAACACTAGACCCCAAGCATTATGGATAATAGGTCCAATACCAATACCTGTACTAAGCACAATTCAGCAGGAACAGCCCCCTAAGTTGTCTCACGTGCATAGTTTGATAATGTAAAATTGTTGTATGTATATAGGTATATTTTTATTTGTATAGTGCTCCTTGAGGGCAAAGCTCATTACAGCAGAACAATAAATGAGTAGAACAAACATGATTAAAATACAATTTGCATAAATATAAAGTACAATTACAATACAGATTAAGTGCTCAGTGTCATGGAGACAAAAGGATGGAGGTCCCTGTCCCGTAGGGTTTATAGCAAAGGTATTTCCCTGCACAAAGCTCAAAGTATAGTCATAAGTAGTGATGGGCGAATAAATTCGCCTGGTACAAATTTGCGGCAAATTCCCGTGTTTCGCCGCCGGCAAATAAATTTGCGAATCTCCCACAAAAATATGCCAGTGTCAAGTTCTGATTTTCACAATTTTTTCGTGAAAACTTTCCAATTTCACGAATTTTTCGCCGTTTTGCAAATTTTGCAGGAAATTCGTGAATTTTCCGGCAAAAAAAAACAGGAGAGATTCGCCCATCACTAGTCATAAGCCATACATTGAAGTAAAACAGCCTCAGCAAAGACATTCCTCAGAGCTAAGCACAGTTCAGCAGGAACAGCCCCTTAGATTTTCTAAAACCCTAGACAGAGAAATAACATAAATCAATTTCATTCCCTTGTACTAAGTACATTTCTGCAGAAAGCTCAGATACTTTTGGGAAATATTGATACTATAGGCGCTGTATGTACAATTCAAAGAGATCTGTAATGTTTAATTCTTTCAGTTGATGTGGTACAATACCCGGCTGGTCGCATGTTACGTCACAGAATGTCCCGCCGCCAGATTCAGATATTTCTATGTTTGTCAATACAGCCCGGCGTGAGTACATCTCATATGAAAAATGTGCTGGGTGGGGTGGTTTCACCTTTAAATTAACGTTTAGTACGTTATACTAGTATGTCTTTTATTGTGGCTAATTCCAAGCAACTTTTCAATTGGTCTTCCTTATTTTTATTTTATATAGTTTTTGACATATTTGCCTTCTCCTAATCCCTCACTCTTTGCATCAGGCTTAAAGTTAACTCAAAGGTTTGAGTTGGGGGTACCATTATATTATATGCCTGCTGGGTTTTCTTTTAAGTAGTGAAATGTTGTGGGGGCCTTATTTGGCATTGCAGGTTTATATAGAGGAAAGAAGATATTTCTCATGAAAACCAGTATACAACTATCATATTTTTTTTGGGAAATAGCTTAATTTAAAGGGGTTGTGTAAACCTTAAAGGACAAGGAAAGTTAAACTAAAGTAGGTAGAAATGTTGTACATAATGTTCTGAGCTTCTGTACCAGCCCAAGGCAACCACAGCCCTTTAGCAGTAAAGATCTGTGTCTCCAAAGATGCCCCAGTAGCTCCCCATCTTCTTTTCTGCTGATTCACTGCACATGCTCTGTGCTGCTGTCACTTACTGAGCTTAGGGAGCCACTCACAATATACAGTACACATAGAATAGAAATGTCACAATATAAGGCTGATTAGTAATTAATACACATAATTACTACATGGCAGCACAGAAACCAGTGCAATTAGCATCAGAATTTATATATCAGCAAACCTGTAGCATCAGCTTATATTACAGGGGAAGCTCATTTTGTGCTGGATAATTAGTGACGAGCCCTAAGCTTAGCTTCTCAACAGCCAATCAGAGCCCACTGAGCATGTGAGTGTCACAGACACTTTCCAAGATGGTGACCCCCTGTGACAAGTTTGAAGTCCTGGATCATTGCTGCTATTGACAAGCTCAAACTTTAGCCTCGTGCAATAAGTTCACTATATAAAACATTGCAGTTTTAGCCATATTCTCCTTTAAGTATGATGTAGACAGTGATATTCTGAGACAATTTGCCATTGGTTTTCATGTTTTATTATTTGTGGTTTCTGAGTTATTTAGCTTTTTATTCAGCAGCTCTCCAGTTTGCCATTTCAGCAATCTGGTTGCTAAGGTCCAAATTACCCTAACAACCATGCACTGATTTGAATAAGAGACTGGAATATGAATAGGAGAGGCCTGAATAGAAAGACAAGTAATAAAAAGTAGCAATAACAATACATTTGTAGCCTTACAGAGCATTTTTTTTTAGATGGGGTCAGTGACCCCTATTTGAAAGGTGGAAAGAAGAAAGCAAATAAATCAAAGACTATAAAAAATAAATAATGACGAACAATTGAAAAGTAACATAGTAAAACTGAACTTTAAGTAAAAACCAAATGTAATACACGACAATAATATAAAAACTGAAAGGAATGCAGAGAATGTTTCCTTTGCAGATAGTAAATATATGTTTTGCAAACACATAATAGTGACATAACGGCCCATGTAAAAAAAAGAATTTGCATTAAAGTAGAACTAAAACTCAGAAAAGCTTTAGAGCAGAAATGTTACACTTTAGGGGCCATTTACAACCACAGTTGTGACCAGGGCCCACTGCGGGCAGCATTAATACTCATATATATGTGTTCATACAGTTATCACTTCATTATATATATTGCTGCTCTCAGTTGTCTTACCAATTATATTCTCTCCCTGTTTTAGGGGAAATATTAAAGGCAAAGAGAACACCCCATACAAAGCTGGTCCGACATGCGGAGACTGCCCAAAATCATGTGAAAACGGCCTCTGCAGTAAGTGACAATCCTACAAGTTGTATATTTAGTAAATACAAATAAAGGCACAAGGCTGCAGGCTGAGTTATACAGGGAACTCTGAGTATCACTCATGTATTATAAGGGATAATGTACCCCCTACTGTAAATGATAAGGATATTAGAAGTCACTGAGGGGTTGTTCTGTGACCATATAAAGGCACAAGGCTGCAGGCTGAGTTATACAGGGAACTCTGAGTATCACTCATGTATTACAAGGGATAATGTACCCCCTACTGTAAATGATAAGGATATTAGAAGAAGTCACCTTGACATTGAGGGGTAGATTTGTCAAAGGTCGAAGTAAAAATTTGAATTAAAAAAATTGAATTTCGAGCTAATTTTTGTGCACTTCAACTAGGGAATAGTCCAAATCTGATTCGAATTCGAAAAAAATTCAAAAATACTGTATATTATAAAAATATTTATCATGTACTGTCTCTTTAAAAATTTGACGTCGACCATTCGCCATCTAAAACCTACCGAATTGCTGTTTTAGCCTATGGGGGACCTCCTAGAACCTATTTGAAGTCAATTGTTGGACTTCAACGGGTTCAAATCAAATGTTTTTTTTGGGAAAAACTTCAAATCGTACGATTCGAATGCGCTATTTCTGCGATTTGTACGATTCAAATTCGATTGAAAATGGACCTATTTGATCGAAAACAGACCTATTCGGCCAAAAAAAAACCCTTTGTTTTAATTTCGGTTGGTCTTTTTGAATTCGAATTCAATGAATCAATAAATCTGCCCCTGAGTGTCCATATAAAAGCACAAGGCTGCTAAATGTCTGCTATAGTACATGTCCTGGAACTGAACTCCAACGTGATTTAGTATCAACAAATTGTAGTTACATGTTATACAACAAGTATTAATGAGTAATGGGACAGCAGTGACATCACTAAGCACTGATTATACTGCTGACATCACAAATCACAGTTTATAAGGATATATGTGGTACAGTTATTCATGGCTCTTCTGTATTATTGTTGATATACAAGTGTTTGGTTAAAGTTGTTTAACTTGTCATTTTTGTTTGTTTTCCAGCCAATTACTGCCCGTATAGAGATCAATACAGTAACTGTGGTGAATTCATTAAATCGAATGGCTGCAAAGATTTTCAGAAGATATGCCCAGCCGCCTGTAGCTGCACCAACAATGAGATTAAATAACTTCTCACTTCTCCCTGGAATCCTTTACTAAAGAAAACCTGTTATGGATCAGGAATAAATATGCTCTAAAATAAAAGCTTTCTGCTCTGTTTTGTGAACTGTTTTACAAACCAATCAATATGAATAGAATTCTATGACATCATATCACGATATACCTCACCCCCCTCTTCCTTCTCCTCTGGGAGAAGTTTGGGACAAGATGGGAACATCTTATATTTAATTAAGGAATATCTTCATCCTATACAGCAACCTACTCATTATGTCCTATAGGAGGATGAAAAAAGAACAAATAGTTAAAGATCTTTTTTTAACCATTCATAATTCAAAGCACTTGACAAGCCACTGCAAATAATAGAAATCTGCACACATAATATTAATCATATTTAATTCCATGATTGAAATGCATCTGCAAAATCACTTCTGAATTTCCCCATAGATTTATACAGGTCATGGAACTCCGAGGTGACTTCTAATATCCTCATATTTTACAACACGGTGTAGATGGATAGATAGATAGATAAATAGACAGACAGACAGACAGACAGACAGATTGATAGAGAGAGATATTTAGATAAATAGAGAGAGAGAGAGAGAGAGAGAGAGAGAGAGAGAGATAGATAGATAGAGAGAGATATTTAGATAAATAGAGAGAGAGAGAGAGAGAGAGAGAGAGAGAGAGAGAGAGAGAGAGAGAGAGAGAGAGAGAGAGAGATAGATAGAGAGAGATATTTAGATAAAGAGAGAGAGAGAGAGATAGATTGATAGATAGATTGATAGAGAGAGATATTTAGATAAATAGAGAGAGAGAGAGAGAGATAGAGAGAGAGATATTTAGATAAATAGAGAGAGAGAGAGAGATAGATAGAGATATTTAGATAAATAGAGAGAGAGAGAGAGAGAGAGAGAGAGAGAGAGAGAGAGAGATAGATAGATAGATAGATAGATAGATAGATAGATAGATAGATAGATAGATAGATAGATAGATAGATAGATAGATAGATAAAAGATAGATAGATAGATAGATGGATAGATAGATAGATAGATAGATAGAGATATTTAGATAAATAGATAGAGAGAGAGAGAGAGAGAGAGAGAGAGAGAGAGAGAGAGAGAGAGAGAGATGGATAGATAGATAGATAGATAGACAGACAGATAGATAGATAGATAGATAGATAGATAGATAGATAGATAGATAGATAGATAGATAGATAGATAAAAGATAGATAGATAGATAGATGGATAGATAGATAGATAGATAGATAGATAGATAAAAGATAGATAGATAGATAGATGGATAGATAGATAGACAGACAGACAGACAGACAGATAGATAGATAGATAAAAGATAGATAGATGGACGGACGGATAGCACTAGGTGGCACTGTATGCTATAGTTGTTCATGTAGACTGCACACATTATTCCATAACATAAAGACAAATTGATAAATATAAGCATATTCTGAAAGTTACATTTCCAGGTAAAGCAAGTACATTGCTAAAACTATTAAACTCAACCATTTCTAAAAAAGAAATAAAATGGTAATGATGTAGACACTGATATTGGCAGCTCTCCAGTTTGGTATTTCAGCAGTTATCTGGTTCCTAGTGACTTGCAGTATTTACTCTATCAGCCAGGCAGTGTTTGACACAAGAGATCGGAACATGAATAGGAAAGGGACTGTATCTGAATAGAAGCAATAAAAGGTTACATAGCAATATAATTGTAGCCTCACAGAGCAATCGTTTTTTGCAGCTGGGGTCAGTGACCCACATCTGAATGCTGGAAAAAGTTAGAAGAACGAGGCAAATAATTCAAAAACTATAAAAATAAATACATAATGAAAACATTATAATTATAATAATAATTGGCCATTCTATAACATGGGAAAAGTGAACTTAAAGACTAACCCCCCCTTTCATGACTTGGTGATTAGTGAAGCAGAATGCAAAGTGCAAATAGGTCAGAATCAGTCATTTTTGGTACTTGGCACAATGCTTTTTGCTTTTGCAGGTCCTAGCTCTTGAATAAAGTGCAGCCTAAAAAATGTTCTATGCAAATATGGAGGTCGGAGGGAAGCACCGAGACGGCCCCTCTTCCGCCCCAACCTAAATGTAGCAAATTAGGTGAAATTAGGACATTTTGCACCTACATTACATTAATGCTAATGATGGGCGAATTTGGAGTTTTTTGCGAAACTGCGCCGGCATCTCGTTTTTGACGACGGCATCCATTTTTGACGCCAGCGTACTCTTTTTAAACGCCTGCGTCCATTTTTTTTGATGCCACAAATTTATTTGGGCTGTGAATTGACGAATAAATTCGCCCATCACTAATTAACGCCAGGGTCTCACAGAATGCCAGGAAAAAACTCAGTGGGTCACCAAGGTCCATATTCGCTCCCCACGGCTGGCAGATCCACTTCCTTTCTGACCTCCCCCCATACACCCCCAGTGCGACACTGATTACCCCCCCACACACACCCTTTTTTACCCAGGGAAACTACTGAAAGGTACCATGGTTTCTATTATTTTTGGGTGGGGGCAACCCTAACAAGAAACTTTCAGTCTTAAAACTCAAAGTCAAAACTTGAAGCCATACAGTAAAGTAGCTGGAGGATCTTGGTACGGTCCACATGCATAAGTCACACACTGTTGTTGGGTAAACAGGCTCTTTAAAGGGGTGATGCACTTTTTGTTATACAATTGCTTATTGTAAGCAACGTTTCAATTTGCCTTAATTTTTTGTAGTTTTTGAATGATTTGCCTTCTTCTTCTGACTCTTTCCAGCTTCCAAATGGGGGTCACTAACCTCTCTTATTCATATTCAAATCAATGCATGGTTGCTAGGGTTAATTGGACCCTAGCAACCAGATGGCTGAAATTGCAAACTGGAGAGCTGCTGAATAAAAAGCGAAATAACTCAAAAGCCACAAATAATAAAACATGAAAATCAACTGAAAATTGTCTCAGAATATCACTCTCTACATCATACTAAAAGTAAAAGGGATACTGTCATGGGAAAACATGTTTTTTATTCAAAACCCATCAGTTAATGGTGCTGCTCCAGCAGAATTCAGCACTGAAATCTGTTTCTCAAAAGAGCAAACAGATTTTGATATATTCAATTTTGAAATCTGACATGGGGCTAGACATACTGTCAGTTTCCCAACTGCCACCAGTCATGTGACTGCACGCCAATATTACAACTAAAACAAAAATACACATGTTGGTTCAGGAATAAAACTTTACATGGTAGCGTTAGTGATGGGCGAATTTATTCGCCAGATGCAAATTCACGGCGAATTCCCGCGATTTGCAAAACTGCAGTGAAAATTCAAAAAAAAATTACGTCGGCGCCCAAAAACTGAAAATTCACAAATTTTTCTGCAAAACTGGATAAACTCGCCCATCACAAACTAGGTAGAGTGAATTATTTGCAATGTAAACAGTGTCATTTAGAAATAAAAACTATGCCATAAACATCATGACAGAATCCCTTTAACTCAAAGGTGAACAACCCATTTAATGGCCTGAAATAGCCTGTGGCTGAACGGCTGTTGTTGAACGAACCTCAAGTAACAGACCCCAATGAGCAACGGCTGGAGTCTTGTTTCTACAGCATTGTAAAGGCGTAATGATGCTTGTAGAAACTGATCCCTTCTTCAGCCAACAGTTTCCCTCTTGTAGAGCCATTTGGCTTGTACTGCATTTCCCTAATTTTAAATAATATGGTGCTCAAGGGAAAAAAAGTAAAAACGCCTTATGGGCACACCCTAAATTCTCTTTTATTCTTTTATTCGCCCCTGATACTATATGAAGAGCGCAAATAACTATATGCTAGCAAGACAAACAGTAAGCCAATCTCTAATGGTTCTTTTACATTTTACCATCATCAAAGTCGACGTAAAAATAACTTATTTTAGCGTCAGGTTGTCTAAGATAATTTGCAGTTGGTCTTCATTTTTTAAGGTGTTTAAAATATTAACAGGAGTTTCAGCAATGTTGTGAATGTGAATGTAATAGAAAGTAATAAAAAGTAACAATAACATTACAATTATAGACTTACCCACAGGGTCAGTGACCCCCCCAACAACCAGATAGTATTTTTAAATTGCATTTGCAAGCTGTTGAGAGGCAGAAAAGCAAGGCAAACAATTAAAGGCAAACTACCAACTTGAAATGAAACGGCGAACCCAAAAAACACCTTCATCTTTTAATTAGCATTTTAATATTGAAGACAAGAGTAACACAAAGACTTTTCTAACTAATTCCTTCAGCTGATGATGTGATGTATTACAATAATTAGATAATTACTGGGTGAGACAATCAATAAATCACACGTTCTGCCGCTGAATGAACTGGAATCAGTTTTGTTTTTGTTTTGTTATGATTGCCTACAGAAATTCAATTTCATTGTCAACAGAATTTAATTCCATTGGGATGTGTGGGTGTCATTGATAAACTGCAAAAGTCTTAAGCAATGTGACATTGTGTTTATACAATATGTTGTGAAAAATATATTTAAAGTTTATTGATCTTAGCTTAAAGGACCATTAACAGATACATTGATTCAGGGAACATCCAGGTCAAAATATTCAGAAGACAACAACCAGTATGTCAAATAACCAGGGCTCCGCATAATCAACTTTTTCAAAATGGGATGGGAGTGGGCGAGTGAAAGGGAGGGTTAATGAGGAGAGGGTAGGGAGGAGAGGAAGAAGAAGGGGAGAAAAAAAGGAGGGTGAAGAAGAAAAGAAAGACAAGAGAGAATAATAGAAAGGAGAGGAAGAAAGTGGAGTAAAAGCTTGGTTGAAGGGCCACTACTCTGTATGAGAATGTTCCAAAAGACTACTACTCCATATACCGTCATAATGCACCGAATCCACTGCTTTGGATTCAGTCAAACCCCCAAATCCTTCATGAAATTTTGGCCAGAATCCAGAATCCTTTGTGAAAGATTCGGACGAATACTGAACCAAATCCGAACCCTAATTTGCATATGCAAATCAGGGAGAGAAAAAGAGAACCGAGCGGCTAAACATTTTTTTACTTCCTTGTTTTGTGACGAAAAGTCACATGATTTTAAGGATTTGGATTCAGGCACGAGGATTTGGCCGAATCATGCTGAAAAAGGCTGAATCCTGGCCTAATCCTGGATTTGGTGTTTCCCTAGTTTAGAGTAACACCTTGTACTCTTCTGATTCTTTAAAGAGAAGCCATCATATCCATGTTGAGGAGAATTTTTTAGTTTGTTTGTTGGCTGTGGTGGATAGTGTCAAGGCTGCCGGGAGCATGAAGAGACGCGTCTGCTCCCTGTGGCAAAGAATCCAAAATGGCGGCGCCCAGTCAGCCCACGTGGACGCTGACGCATGCGTAAAACACGCCAGTGACGTCACTATGGCGCCAAATTCAACTATAAAAGGGCGCCCAGGACGCCAGAAGGGTGCCCAAGAATAGGTTTTGCTACCCTGAACCTGGGTTCCTGTATTCCTGACTCCTGTATCCTGATTTCCTCCTGCCTTGGCTTTGACCCCCTGCCTGGACTCTTGACTTTTGATCCTGATCTGCCTGCCATTGAACTCTTGCCTGGACTTTGACCTTGTATCTTGCTTAACCCTTTGGATACCGCGACCTTGCACCCTCAAGAGGGCTTCCTCCTTGATCCTGACAACCTCCCTGGTGGGAGCATCCCGGCTCCCTGACAGATAGTTCTTTGAAACAATCTATCTCATTTATTTTTGTTATCCACTCCTTTACTGTGGGTGGGTTTGGAGATTTCCACTGTCTTGGAATCAGGAGCTTTGCTGAATGACGCAGATGGGTTCAATGGATGAAAAAAATGCAGAGAGTGTCTTAATAAAGTCAAAAAGTAGAAGGTAAGCTGAATCGTGTGCCTTTTTTTCCAAAGGCTACTGATTGATTGCCAGTAGGGTTGGATTTCGGGACAGATACAGATATGTAGCAGCAAACCTTTAATCTCCTGGCATGATGCCATATTCTTTTTAAAAATATATTTTGAAGTTTGCCTCTTTGATTCTGCAGCAATGGGAGCTAATCATCAAATTTCAGATCAGATGATGACCTGCATGTGTTTCTTCCAGATGGAGTCCTAGATCCTCGCTCCATGTCTTAAAGTATTTCAATTGGCTTAGTTCTAGTTTCTTATGTAGCATCTGTTATCTTTTTGCACAATGTAAGAGGCGTTGGAGCATATTTTAAATAAAACAAAAACAGCAGTAAACAATCAATTGTGGTCAAGTTCTGTTCCAGCCTGTCGTCTACACACTGGTCTTATGATCCTCCTTGAGCTGAAGGTCTGGGGCATGTGCACTTGGACCCACTTTGTGACTTGGACTACACTTCAAAATGTACCAGTT
Organism: Xenopus laevis; assembly: GCF_017654675.1. Lineage (NCBI taxonomy): Eukaryota > Metazoa > Chordata > Amphibia > Anura > Pipidae > Xenopus > Xenopus laevis. Next base: position 160,622,985 of record NC_054379.1, read on the forward strand.
TTCTTTATATTTTAAATTGTTCCTCCCTACTGGACCCTAAGTCATCTTCCATGCACAACACATTGAATCATTTCTTTGGAACCAAAACCAACTTGTCAGGTTCTCTGTGAATGATTGCACTTGTATTATAATTCTCTAAGGCGCGGCATGTTATGCAACTACTTAATAGATCAGCTCAAATGACAGGGAAAATAAGGTAATTAAGAAAAATGAAATTTTAGAATATACTGTTGTAATGTAAACTTACTATCATAGGAGTCTCTCCAGCTGAAGTATGAGCTCCCAGAAAGCGATACATTAGCCTATTGCCAGCTCAGAGGTTATTATAAATCAATTCCTATTTCTAATTGGTTATCTTATTTTGAGAGCAATTGACACATACGTGTATAACCCATCTACTATTAACATTAATACTATGTGGCTTCTTGATAATGACCCTAGACTTTTACTAGAAAAAAGCAATAGCCAAATAGTCTTGAAACTTCAAATATTTCGTGATACTTTTCTCTCTCCTGCACATGTAATTTCATCATAAAAGGTTATAATAATCAAATAGATACTGAAATATAGAGGGAACACCATTATTGCCACCAACATTTGGGATATAAAACTTTTATTCATTGTTCAAATATAGGTCAAACTCAGAACTTTATGGTATGTCCTAAATGTAATTGTCCAAATTCACACACTTTTCATTCTTTATGGCTATGTCTGTTTATACGTTCATTCGTTGTGTCTTGAGACTGAAAAGATTATTTCTGATTTCAATATTTCACTGAAACAGAATCCCTTAATATGTTTATTTAACCTTACAACTGATATTAATAAATCTTTTAAATTTATGGAGAAAAAAGAAAAACGAAATTCAGCTAAATTCCTTTAACTTCTCTTTGCGGTTTTGAGAAGATCAATTTACAGATATTGGATTTGCTCCTCCCGCCTAAGAAAATAGATAATTTTGCTTACCTTCACAATCTTTGCTCATTTGAGAGTATAAAATTTAGATTCAGTGCAGATAAATTTAGGAGAGAATATATGAAAAAGTGGTCGCTATTTTGACTTCAGAACAAAGGTTGTTTGAGATTTAACCATTAATTTAAAGAATGTCTTCTGTAGTCATGGCAGTTCTTTTCCTTTTTTCTTTTTCTTCCTTTACTGATTTATTTCTTTTTTCCTTTTTGGCATTATTAACAACTATAAACTGTATTGGTTGTTTTTAGGGATGGGTGCATTTTTGCGCCTGTTTCGCTGCGGAAATGATGCCCATAGACATGTATGACGTTGCGCGCCAAAAAAAAAAATTAAAAAAAACTTGCGTCAAAAAAGTTTCATCGCGAGTCAAAATTTTTTGATGCCCATAGTATTTGATGGGCATCCGCGTAATTTCGCCGGCGGCAAATTTTTGGAAAAACAAAATGGGTCAAATTCGCCCATCCCTAGTTGTATTCGTTTTTTCTAGCATTACCAGTATTCAACCTATACTTACTGTCATTTGTAATATGATCTTGAATATTTATACTGTTTTGAGTAATTTTGTTGGATTCTAGTATAAATGCCAATAAAAATGATTGAAAAATGGAAATTTAATTTATTAAAGAAATAAAGTAAAATTAACTGAAATGTGGAAGTTTTTGTTGATATGGACCATAATGCCCAGGCAAATACTGAGGAGAACGGATAAAAAAAATGTAAAAAGCAGCTAGTACATGCTCTGCAATCATGGCAGCACTTAAGGGGGTTATTTATCAAAAGTTGAATAAACTCATTGGTTTCTAATTTAAGAAAAAACTTGAATGGAAAGAACTTGAATCAGCAAGTTAGGGGTTAACAACCCAAAAACTGATTTCGAATTTCGATTTTTGGTGAAAAAAAACTTTTTTGGTGAAAAAAAACTTGAATCGCTTGAATTAATCGAGTTTTCAGGCAAAAGCCTCCTAAAAAAACTCCAACATCATGAAGGCTATTAACATCTTCAAATGGTTCAAGGGACCTCTGCCATTGACTCCTCCATGACCTCGACAGGTTTTAGTTGGAGTATTTTCAGCTTCTTGGTATAATAAATCTCAAAAAATTTGAGGTTTTTTTTGAACCCCAAAAATAGATTTTTGACTAAAAAAATAACTTCAAAAACTCAAATTCTCATGGAAAACACAACTCGGTCCTTAATTAATCAGCCCCATGATGGAATGCAATAGTCAGAAGAAAAATAGTAGACCTTTTGTGAAGTTGGTTTCCTAAGAAGTTTCAGCAGAAGTCAATAATGTGCAAGCCAGGGAAAGACAACAATTGTCTATGGTCTGTATTTAGTAAATGGTTCCAGCAAATGTAAAGGTGTTTCCTTTTATCATTCATGAACGTAAACAGGAATCAACCTTCTGTACATACCTCCTTCCCAACACAAAAATAAATATTTATCGTTGTAGGCCTATGTTGAGGTGCCAAAACATTGACAAACAATTTACAACTGAACAAGCAAGTCTTTTATATTTGGTTGTCACCACAAGGCATATGATGATAGCTCAATCTTTAGGATCAACACTGTTTTCAGTGCTCACCCGCTGGCTTGCCGAGGAAAACAATATTTTTGTGGAGAATTGGAAAACACTAGAAAGTCAATAGGCTGGAAGCAGGGAATATGGACCAGTACTGGGAATACTCCTAAGTCTTTAGGACTAACACTTTCTTCAGTGCTCACTTGCTGGCTTTATGGGGAAAGCAAAATTTTTTGGGGCATATTGGGAAGGAAGGTTAATGGACCAGTACAGGAAATAATTATTCATGTTGTTGATAGCTCTACTCTTAAGTCTTTAGGACTAACACTTTCTTCAGTGCTTACTTGCTGGCTTTCTGGGGAAAACAACATTTTTGGGGAGTATTGGGAAGAAAGGTCTATGGACCAGTACTAAAAATAATTATTCATGATGATAGCTCTACTCTACTCTTAAGTCTTTAGGACTAACACTTTCTGCAGTGCTCACTTGCTGACTTTATGGGGAAAGCAACATTTTTGGGTAATATTGGGACAAACTGGAAAGTCAATTAGCTGGGAGGTGGACCAGTACTAGGAATAAGGGATTTGGCTAGAGGGAATGGATTTTTTATATGGTTTCTGGTCACTCAGAATGCCAGCAAATACATCTCTTACTGTGATGTTAGGTATCCCAAACCCAGAACAAACCCTAAGGTCCCGATCACGGCTCACTGTTCTGCCTATAACAACCGCCTTTCACTTCGGAAGGAACCCTCCGCTACTAGGATGCTGCCAGGTCTTAATGTGAGAGGACCAAGGACCTGGTTGTACGTACAACAGGAACGGAGAACAGAAGCGTGTTTGTAGAACAGGCTGATAGGGATGGGCGAATTTGACCTGTTTCGTTTTGCCAAAAATTTGCTGTCGGCGAAATGTCGACGATGCCCATTAAAGTCTATGGGCGTCAAAATTTTTTGTTGCGCACTGAAATCTTTATGACGTGCATCTTTTCTTTTCTATGGGCGTCATTTTTGTGGCGAAACAAGGCGAAAAAATTCGTCCATCCCTACAGTCAGTACCAAATGAGGCAGCGCAGTACGAAATCGTTAGACAAATCGTAGTTGGGGACACAATCCGGGTCAGAATACCAAAGAAGCGGGATCCGAGAGAATGGTCGAAGTTCAGGCAAGGGTCAGGACAGGTGGCAGACAAGGCAAGAATAGGGACAGGCAAGAGCACGCCAAATAAAGCCAAAGAGTCGATCAGTGCGCAGACCCGGAAGAATCAGAGGAAGCGGTGCGTGAAGGCACAGGAGGAATTGGTCGCAACGGGTGTCCCTCTGTGGGTGCAACAGGCATCCCGATTGCACCCCAGGTAAGTTTCTGACACTTACTCTTGTAGAACATTGTGCAGCAGTCAAGTATATTGAGACAAGGAAGAATTAACATGAGTTAACTCAAATGTGAACCACCCCTTGAATACAGCAGTGAATATCCTTCCATCTTCAGTACTTTACTATATAAGTATGACGGTTGTCATTCCTAACATTATCTAGACTAGAGAGGGGAGGCAAGAGAAATCCCAGAAGTCACGACCTTATATATTTCATTGTTACTTAATAATGTATTTATTTTTTGAATGCTAAATAGGAACAAGGTGTCCTTTACATATCATTTCTCTTTCTACTCGATCCAAGGTAGAGACAAAGTAAGCAGAAAGATGTTCACACGCCCTGAACCCTATGGATAATCAAGTGAACAAAAGTAGTAATTAGTGTAATCCAATAATTTCTGGCACAGTCAGACTCATTTTGCCGAGGTTGCACATTCACTGACCTCAAACAACTTATGAAACAAGATGTTTATGATATGAGAGCGCCTCTTTAGGAACTGAGGAAGCAAAGTTGAAGTACCAGAAGTCCCTATAAATTCAATATTCTCTCCCAATCACCTTCACATCTCCAGAGAGACAATGCACCAAGCAGCAAACTCTTCTCTTCGACCTACAGGTGAGAATAACTTTCTACCTCAGAGTCCAGGCTTTTCCTTCATTGCCTTTGTACATACAGTGTTGTATATAAGAAGCATTAGATCTGGTCTATTCTAGAGAAAAACAATATGCCAAATTGTGTTGATTTTTTTTAAATTTTTTTAACGTATTCATTTATTTATTTGTTTATTATTTATTTATTATTAATTAATGTATTTGCTATTTTTTGTTATTTTTTTTTTAAATCATTTACCAGTGATTGACTGTACAAAAGCTAAACATATCATTGTGCCCATAGGGAGCAGAATAAACTGATAGTAACCAATAAATAAAACTGATAAAGATAGTGGAGTTATTAAGTAGTGGTTCAACTTTAAGTTAACTTTTAGTATGTTATACAATGTCCAGTTCTAAGCAATATTTAAATTGCTTTTCATTATTCATTTTTATAGTTCTTGATCTTGAATAGTCTGGGGGCTGGGGTCAGGCAGGAATATAATTTTTAAGGGGAAATGTAATATAATTTTGTTCAAAACAATTTAGATTTTAAACATTCTTTTCTCATATTGATGTATGAGCACAGCATCCTAAAAAGCAGTTCATTGTACAGGTATGGGACCTCTTATCCAGAATGCTTGGGACCTGGGGTTTTCAAGATAAAGGATCTGTAATTTGGATGTCCATTAGTGATGGGCGATTCGGAACCATTTTGCTTTTCCATAAATTCGCGAAACAGTGAAAATTCGCCGACATGCATTGAAGCCTTTCCCTGAGACTAATCTCCCCGAAAAGTCTTCCTGCTGGCTAAAAATTAAATTGTCAGCGGGGTGGCACTCAGAGTGCTTTTTTTTCTGAAGTCGCCCAAAGTTGCCTCACGAGGAAACTTCGGGCGACTTCGGAAAACTACTAAATCTCCCCGAATCTTCGCATGTGTCTCAGCCCTTAAGCTGAAAATGAGTTTCCCCAAGAGACCTCCTTATCTAAAACTGTTACAAAAGTATCTTAAGAGACACACCAAGGGGGTTATTTATTAAGGTCCGAATATCCAAACCTTGAATAATTTGATTTATTAAAGTCCGATGGTCTAAAAACTCAGAATCCGGAACCCCGGCATCTAAAAGCTCTTGTGGTCCTTTATAAGTCAATGGGGAAGGTCCCAGTGTCTGCATTGATCTCCAAAAACTCAGATTTTTTCATAGATTTCTGAGTTTTTGCGCAAAAACCACAAACAATTTGGAGTTTCCGGGGAAAGCCCCGAAGTTTGCCTGACCTTATTTTTTCTTCATAAATAAGGTCCATTTGGGCAATCGGAGTTGCTCGGATTTCTAACTTAGAAATACTCAGATTCAGACCTTGATAAATAAACCCATAAGTGTTTTGGGGAGATTTAGTCACCCGGCAACTAATCGCCTCTTCTTCTGGCGACTAATCTCCATGAAAAGCCTCGTGAGGCAATTTTGGGCGACTTGTGAAAAATGCAATCCTGCCAGAGATTTAGATTCTAGCCGGTGGGAAGTCTTTGCAGGGAGATTAGTCGCCCGAAGAAGAGGTGATTAGTCACCGGTGTGACTAAATCTCCCCGAAACGCTTTGTGTGTCTCTGCCCTAAGTATCTACTCTGGGCGTTCTGCCAAAAGCCAATTAGGTTAGAAACGTTGTATCTTTTTCTGGCTGTTCAGTGCAGGAGATCAAATAGAAAGTTGGGACATTTTCAGTAGAAATGCGGGACTGTGGGTTGAGCTGACAAAAGCAGGACAGTTGGGACATATGTTCTAGCTTGCACTATTGTGGCTAATTTATTGGCAATAAACTGCCTTGGTAGCTTTTCTTCTCCTTTAAATCTGCAGAAAAATCATTTAAACATTAAATAATCTAATAAGATTGTTTTGAGATTGTTTTTTTAAAAAGTTGAATTATCTGGGTAAAATGAAGTCTATGGGAGACAGCCTTTCATAGTTTCTGGATAGCGGGATTTTGCAGATAACGGATCCCATACCTGTAGGTTATATATATTGGCAACTAAAGCTTCACTTTTCCAAGGTTTACATTTTGCATGACAGGATATTAATATGTTTCAAAATTGTATGAACCTCCCTCTCCAACCCAGAACTTATTTGATAAATTAAAATTTTATTCCAGGGACAATGATGGTGGTTGTTGCCCTCTGTATCTTGTTCTTCTCTCAGTATGCAGCTGTGCCGGTATGTATTTAATATTCTCTATATATAAATATATATTTTGTTGATTAATAATATTTATAGAATACTTTTGTAGAGTGTATTACTCCCCTCAAATTTGAGGGGCATTGTAAAAGAACATTATTCTAGATATACCAATGGAATCTTTGTTATTGCTACATTTAACTTAAAATTATCCCATTTTGATTTTTTAGGGGGGTTATTTATCAAAGGTCGAGTTTTCGAGGTTTGTGAGGTTTTTCATACCTCGAATTAAGTCACAACTTGAATGTTTTCTAATTTATGAAAACATTGGAATGTAAAAGACTCGAATCAGTGAATTTGAGTTTGTGGCAAAAAAAAAAACTTGAATCGCTCGAATTATTTGAGTTTATTATATCATATGATTATACAGCTGTCCTCTTCTCATCGTTTAATTTCAAGGAAAGTCTACTTAGCATTCTGGGAGGCTCGTTTCCCTTATTGCACATGAGAGAATTCTACAAATTTGCTAAAATGCATTAAAGTCTATGGGCGTCAAATTTTTATTGAAGTGTGGCAAATTTTTTTTGATGCACATCATTTTGTTTTTGACACGCAAAGCACTTTTCCACATTTCCACAGCAAAACATGGCAGAAAAAGGTGCTCATCAGTTTACAGGCACATTCTATCATAGCACGATACACTTCCTATGACTATTCTCAGCCATAACCTTTGTTTTCTGCTTTTTACTTTGAATTCTGTTTTCCTTTAATTATATCTATTTCTTAATGGAGACATATAGGATAAATGAAAAAAAAACCTAATTCTGTAGGCAATTATAAGTAATATATTGTGATGCTTTTACATGGTGCTAAAAATGAATATTTTCTTTATTAGAGCTCCTTATAGATGTTCACTGGTCTCTGTCTGTGTTTCAAGTGAGGGGCGTGTCCATGGCCACCATTAGAAATCACGGGGCCCCATACAACAAAATTTTCCCACACTAGCTCCCAAGCCCAACCCCAGATCCCGCCCACTTCACCCAAGCCCCACTCCATCCCACCCAAAGACCACACAGACACCAGCGCTACAAAAGTAACCCCCCATACACAAGTTATAAAAAGCTATTGATGGTCAGGGCCCCCTTATAAGTTAAAAAAAAAACATTGGTGCTAGGGCTCCCCTTACAAGTTAAAAAAAATTGGGGCCTCAAAAAAATTTTTTTTTTTTTAAAAAAAAAAACATTAGTGCCAGGGCCCCCCTTACTAGTTAAAAAAAAAATTGGGGCCTCAAAAAAATTTTTTTTTTTTAAAAAAAAACATTGGTGCCATGGCCCCCCTTACAAGTAAAAAAAAATTGGGGTCACAGAATTTAAAAAAAAACATTGGTGCCAGGGCATCCCTTACAAGTTAAAAAAAATTGCCGCCCCAAAAAATATTTAAAAAAAAAACATTGGTGCCAGGGCCCCCCTTACAAGTTAAAAAAATTTGGGGCACCAAAAAATATTTTTTAAAAAAACATTGGGCCAAGGTCCCCCTTACAAGTTAAAAAAAAATTGGGGCCCACAAAATTATTTTTTTTAAAAAAAAACATTGGTGGCAGGGCCCCCCTTATAAGTTAAAAAACAATTGGGGCCCCAAAAAATTTTTTTTTAATAAAACATTGGTGCCACGGCACCCCTTACAAGTTAAAAAAAATGGGGCCCAGAGGCCCATAGAATATTAAAATAATACATTGGTGGCCAGGGCATTAAAAAAAACAAAACACATTGGTGTTCAGTAGAACTCGTGGTTTCAGGACTTCAACTTCGCCCTTCTTTCGTGACTTCGGGTCTTTTCGCTGCTTAAGGACTTCAGCTGTTTTTGTGGCTTCGGGTCCTTCGCTGTTCTCGGCACTTCAGCATTTCGGCTCTTTGGGATGGCCGCAGGCTTCGGCGCTCTCAAGGGAGGCCAGGCTCTTTCCAAAACTGCAGCACTGCCGGGCCCCCCTTCATGTCCCCCCTGTCCCCCACTGATGGCGGCCCTGGCCGTGTCCTAACGGTCCCTGCCAGAAGCACAGTAGGAGGGGACAGCCAATCACAGCCCTGCAGTCACACAAGCAAAGACACGCTTCAGTTCCCTATCAGGTCCTGCTAGCTGCTGATTGGTTCCAGTCCTACAGTGCAGTGAGCTGAGAAAGGAGGCTGCAGGAAGTGGAAGAGAAGGGAGGGATTATTAGAGTTTTTGCAGAAATATTCAATAAATCAGCCTGAAACACTATTTTTTTAAGCACAATTCTTCTATATCTAAATGAGTATAATGCACTGGTACATTCTTTTTTTTTTTTACATCAAATGTCTCCTTTAAATGTCCTCTCTTCCCCCAATCTTTATTCTCACTTTTTCGGTTGCTTTCTGTTCTGCTTTTTTACTTTTCTCTTCCCATTTTCTCTTTTGCCTTTAGTTGTGTTTCAGACGTAATTCTTTCCCTTTAATTAGCCATTATTTATTCCTCCTTTTCTTCTTCCTCTTTAGCCACTTTAGTTCTGGGCTCTCCCCCTTGAGGCCAATGTTAGTCTGGGACGGATCGTCTATTTATTGGAACGTTCACTTATGTCCTATTTTAGGAATGTTTGTGGGGGGGGGGAGTTCACCGTATGAAAATGTCAATTTGGAGAAGAATTGGATCCGTAGGCAGCAGCTTTTCCACTTTCCTTTACCAGAACTTTAAAGGGGTGGTTCACCTTTATGTTAATTTTTAGTAGGTCATAAAATGGCCAATTCTAAGCAACTTTGCAGATGGTCTTCATTGTTTTTTTTTATAGTTTTTTTTAATTATTTGTATTTTTCTTCTGACTCTTTCCAGTGTTCACATGGAGGTCACTGACCCCATCTAAAAAAACAAATAAGGCTACAAATGTATTGTTATTGCTACTTTTTATTACTCCTCTTTCTATTCAGGACTCTTAGGGGCCGATTCATCAAGAGTCGAATATCGAAGGTTAATTAACCCTCGATATTCGACTAGGAACTAAAATCCTTCGACTTCGAATATCGGAGTCGAAGGATTTAGCGCAGATAGTACGATCGTACGATCGAAGGATTTAAATCCAACGATCGAAGGAATATCCTTCGATCAAAAAAAGTTAGCCAAGCCTATGGGGACCTTCCCCATAGGCTAACATTGACTTCGGTAGCTTTTAGCTTCCGAACTAGGGGGTCGAATTTTTTTTAAAGAGACAGTACTTCGACTATCGAATGGTCGAATAGTCGAACGATTTTTACTTCGAATCCTTCGATAGTCGTAGTCGAAGGTCGAAGTAGCCCATTCGATGGTCGAAGTAGCCCAAAAAAACTTCGAAATTCGAAGCTTTTTACCTTCGAATCCTTCACTCGAAGTTAATGAATCGGCCCCTTAGGGTTGACACCTGTCCAGATTTGAACCGGAAAGCCCAGTTTTCAGAAGGAAATAAGGAAAACCGGGCAGAATCTCCCCTTATTGACTAGGCGATCAGCCAATCGCTGATTGGCACATCATAGCCCCACCCAAGTTACATTGAATGCCCCACCCACAATGTCATTGACCCACCCCTGTGACATCATGGCCCTGCCTCCTGCCCAGATCGTAAGCCGGATAAAGGTGGCATCCCTAGGCCTCTTCTATTCATATTCCAGTCTCTTATTAAAATCAATGCATGGTTGCTAGGGTAAATTGGACCCTAGCAACCAGATAGCTGAAATTACAAGCCGGGGGAGCTTCTGAATAAAAAGCTAAATAACTCAAAAACCACAAATAATAAAAAATGAAAACCAATTGCAAATTGTCTCAGAATATCACCCCCTACATCATATTATAAGCTAACTCGAAGGTGAACAACCCCTTTAACAATGTCAATGGTTTATTACATGAGTTGGACAAAATTCCTTCCATTGCATGCCTGTAGCGTTAGCCAGTAGCGATGGGCAAATTTCTCTCGTTTCGCTGAAAAATCCGCAAATTTCCTGCGAAATTTACGAAACAGTAAAAATCCGCAAGATGGGAATTTTGACGCCGGCGTCCAACATTTTTTACCGCCGCCGATGATTCTGACGGCAACGACGGAATTGTCAACGGTGTTGGAATTGTTCCTGCCATCAAATCTAAATGCGGAAATTTGCGCCCGGCGAATACATTCGCCCATCACTATTGGCCAGATACAATCAAGGGTGTAACTACAGAGGAAGCAGACCCTGGGCCTAGATGGTATAGGGGCCCCGTGAGGCCCTAATTAATGAGTCATTTCAATATATATTGGTAAAACAACTTGTTGTATAACTTGTTACAGATTGTTGTTCCATATGAAACCCAATCCACTGATAATGCCACCGTCAGACAGATCATCGTTGACGTACACAACAGATTCCGAGGGAATGTGACTCCAACGGCAATGAATATGCTGAAAATGGTAAGTTATTTAAGGCATAGAACATTAAAGGAGAACTAAACCCTAAAAATGAATATGGCTTTAAATGACATATTTTATATAGTGAACTTATTGCACGAGGCTAAAGTTTGAGCTTGTCAATAGCAGCAATGATCCAGGACTTCAAACTTGTCACAGGGGGTCACCATCTTGGAAAGTGTCTGTGACACTCACATGCTCAGTGGGCTCTGATTGGCTGTTGAGAAGCTAAGCTTAGGGCTCGTCACTAATTATCCAGCAGAAAATGAGCTTCCCTGGCTGTAATATAAGCTGATGCTACAGGTTTGCTGATTATTAAATTCTGATGCTAATTGCACTGGTTTCTGTGCTGCCATGTAGTAATTATGTGTATTAATTACTAATCAGCCTTATATTGTGACATTTCTATTTTATGTGTACTGTATATTGTGAGTGGGTCCCTAAGCTCAGTAAGTGACAGCAGCACAGAGCATGTGCAGTGAATCAGCAGAAAAGAAGATGGGGAGCTACTGGGGCATCTTTGGAGACACAGATCTTTACTGCTAAAGGGTTGTGGTTGCCTTGGGCTGGTAGAGAAGCACAAAACATCATGTACAACATTTCTAGCTACTTCTTTAGTTAGGCTTTAGTTGTCCTTTAAGCAGCAGTGTGAGTGTGTGGACAATAAAAAAACTGGTACCTTTTCCCATCGGCCAGCTGGAATCCAGGTAACTACATGCTCTTCACACTGGTAACACTCCTATCCTAAAGATTACTGCTGGAAATATTGACACCAGACCCATTTCTTAAGCAGATGACACATGTATTAGCTTCTCCCATTCTATCTAGTGATGGGCGAAAAAGTTGCGAATTCTCCCGTGAAATTCACGAAACGGCGAAAAATTCAGAAAACGGCGCCGGCATCCGTTTTTGACGCCGGCGTTCATTTCTTTTGACGGGGGTGAATTTTTGTGGCGGTTTCGCAAATGTATTCCCCGCCGCGAATTGGCGCCTGGCGAATAAATTCGCCCATCACTAATTCTGTCACAAGTCCAATTTTTTGGTCACCTCATGCAAGTTATGACCTCATGCAGCATTTTAGGGGTTATAGCTCTGTATCTGTCATCAAAGGTAGATGAGTGAGTTACAGTAAGTGCTTCTTTTTAATGTTTGAATATATACATATTTATGTTTTCCACTTTGGACTTTTTGTAGGCATGGAGTGACGAGGCAGCAAAAACAGCTGAGAAATGGGCAAAAACCTGCAACCAGTTCCATAGCCCCCCGGCACTTCGCAGTTTTACTGGTATGTAAATCACTTGCTGGTAGTGATGGGTGAATTTATTCGCTAGGCGTGAATTCACTGCGAATTCCCACGAGTCACTGCCAGCGGATAAATTTGCAAAAACTTTTTCAGCGTTTCGCCCCAAATTCGCCGATCACTACTTGCTGGGCATTACAAGCACCATTATTCCTTACATTCTATAGCAGGCACTTGTGTGTCATTAGTGTGTGAATAGATTTGTTAGATTCAATCCACTATTTTGGAATCGGCCGAACCCCCGAATCCTAAATTGCATTTGAAAATTAGGGGTGGGAAGCGGAAAACATTTTTTACTTCCTTCTATTGTGACAAAAAGTCACGCGATTTCCAGCTCCGTCCCTATTTTGCATATGCAAATTGGGATTCGGATTCGATTCGGCCAGGCAGAAGGATTCGGCCGAATCCGAATCCTGTTGAAAAAGGCAGAATCCTGGCCGTATCCTGTGACCGTATCCTGAACCGAAATCTGGATTCGGTACATCCCTAGTGTTAGAAATAATAAGTGCAACCCGTTTTACATTTACTGATGAAGCTGCCTTTTACGGGTTGGTTCACCTTTGAATTAACTTTTAGTATGTTATAGAATGGCTCATTCTAAGCAACTTTTTAATTGGTCTAAATTATTTATTTTTTTATAGTTTATTTTTCATTATTTTCCTTCTTCTGACTCTTTCCAGCTTTCAAATGGGGGTCGCTGACCCCATCTATGAAACAAATGTTCTGTAAGGCTACAAATATATTGGTATTACTACTTTTCAGGCCTCTTCTATTCATATCCCAGTCTCTTATTCAAATCAATGCATGGTTACTAGGGTAATTTGGACCCTAGCAACGAGATTACTGAAATTGCAAACTGGAGAACTGCTGAATAAAAAGATAAATAACTCAAAAACCACAAATAAAAAAATAAATAAAAACCAATTGCAAATTGTCTCAGAATATCAGTCTCTACATGCTACTAAATGTTAATTTAAAGGTAAACAAACCCTTTAACAGGTGTAATTTAAAAAACGAAAAAGTGCAATATGCAAAAAATGGGCACAATCTGTCAGGTATCATTTTACACTTTACATCCAGCTTAAATGAACTTCTGTTAAATAAAACTAATTACATGTAGGATGATGTATATATAAAGTATTGTGACATCAACATACATATTAATTCCTGATTCTGATTTATTATACACAGATTCAAGAAGCAACATGTCTTCTAACCAAACCCTTTCCTGATGTGAATGTTGCAATAAAGTAACTTCCAGTCCAGACCTGATCATATTAGAAGCAGTGCCAGGTTTCTATGAAATTAGTGACGCAACAATCTCTTTTATCTGTAGCATAAACAAAGGCACTAGGGACTCTAATTCAGGGCTATGAAAATTTCCAATTGCGAAGAGGCTCTGGGGAATACAGAGAAACTGTTAGTATGATCTAGAGACAATTTGTAATTGGTTTTCATGTATTATTATTTGTGTTATTTAGCTTTATATTTAGCAGCTCGCCATTTCAGAAATCTGGTTGCTAGGGTCCAAATGACCCTAGCAACCATGCAGTGATTTCAATAAGAGACTGGAATATGAATAGGAGAGGCCTGAATAGAAAGATGAGTAATAAAAAGTAGCGATAACAATATAGGTTAAGCCTTAGAGAGCATTTGTTTTTTTGAGATGGGGTCAGTGACCCCCATTTGAAAGCTGGGAAGACTATGAAGAAGGCAAATAATTAAGAACAACAAACTCTTGTGGGCCCTGCCAGCCCAGACCTGCTCCCTGCCCGAATCTGTTGCTGCTGCCCCTGACCTCCCTCTCTGACCCTGGTCACCCCCAAAAAAAGGAACGTGTGGGGGATGGGGCCCTGAGACAGCAGCCCTGGTGGGTCCCCCAGTCTGACTCTGACCCAGCTCCAATGTTGGCACATAAGAAGATGTGTCTATCGATCTGTGTTGAACATTGTAATAGCTCCAAGTCATGGAACCATGAAAGGAGTGGGATTATCTTTGGGTTGGGTTTGAGTTGTTGAGTAGATGGGTGACTTTTGGGTGCAGTTGGGCATGATAAGGGCAGATAAGGCTCAAATGAATGACGTCTATACAAGTACAAGTGATTTCTATCCTGTACATGCACTCGTATAAACGTCCTGCGACTATAGATGCAAAGGAACACGTTAGCTACTGCCACCTTCTAACCAGCCTCCAGGGTGTCCTTAGAGCCCAGTGTCAATAGCAATACCTCCCAACTGTCCAGCTTTCCACGGGACAGTCCCGAGCTCAACCCCGCAGTCTCGGGTTTGTTATTGAAATGTCCCGACTGTCTCTTTGATCACCTGCACTGAACAGCCAGAAAAAGATACAACGTTTCTAAAAACGTAATTGGCTTTTGGCAGAGAGCCCAGAATACATGGCAGGTGCACTTAGATACTTTTGTAACAATTTAAGATAAGCAAAGAAACAATTGTAACAATTTAAGATGAGCAGGTCTCTTGGGAAAGTGTGACTTGCAGCTTAAAGGGCAATTCACCGTCATTAGCAAAACTGTAATAACACGTGAAAACCACAGAAATGTGTTCAAACTTTCATACCCTGCCACATTTTGTAAAATGAACATGGCAATTAGTGGGTGTGGCCACAAAATGGGCATGGTCAAAACATTTTCTCCACGCTATGCGCAGCAAAACTGTTGTCCCGCTTTCAATTTTCAAAATGTTGGGAGTTTATGCAATAGGTGCAGCACACTTGTGCCTTAAGTTAATTTTTTGTATTTAATAAAATGGTCAGCTCTAAGCAACTTTTCGACTGGACTTTATTATTTTTTTATTTTTTTTATAGTTTTTTCATTATTTCCCTTCTTTTATTAACTCTTTCCATCTTTCAAATGGGGGGTGACTGACCCCAATTAAAAAAAAAATGTTCCTTAAGGCGACTTGTGTAATTTTATTGCTACTTTTTATTACTCCTCTTTCTATTCAAGCCTCTCCTATTCATATTCCAGTCTCTTATTCAAATCAATGCATGGTTGCTAGGGGAATGTGGACCCCAGCAACCAGATAGCTGAAATTGCAAACTGGAGAACTGCTGAATGAAAATCTAAATAACTCAAAAACCACAAATAATAAAAAATTAAAACCAATTTAAAATTGTCTCAGAATATCACTCTCTACATCATACTTGGGGCAGATTTATCAAAGGTCGAGGCGAATTTTTGAATGAAAAAAAAAATCGAATTTTGAGCTATTTTTTGTGTACTTCGATGAAGGAATTGTCCAAATTCAATTTGTATTTGAAAAAAATTAGAACATTTGAATATTGAAATTTATGATGTACTGGGACTTCGCCCATTCGCCATCTAAAGCCTGCCGAATTGCTGTTTTAGCCTATGGGGGACCTCCTAGACATGCGCTATTCCTTTGAGGCTTACGATAAGAATTCGGCCGAATACGGACCTATTCCATTCGAAAACTGACCTATTCAACCAAAAAAAACTTTGACTTAATTTTGGTTGGTCTTTTTGAAATCGAATTTCTACGTTTTTTCAAATCGAAATTTGACCCTTGATAAATATGCCCCTAAAAGTTCATTTTAAGATGAATAACCCCTTGGGCCTCAGACATCACTTGCATGGCAGCTACATGAATTTGCAAAATTGCTGAATTGGATGGATTGTGGTAGCTGCCGGCAATTGTGCTGAAATTCTAGGGGGGAAAAAACTCTGCATTTTGGGGGGAAATGGTGATTGTGCTCGCACTTTAGGGCTTTCCAACGGCTGGTCCTTAAATGTCCATGCGGCTCCGCCCCTTTGCAGTTATTATTTCTATATATTTTAGATTTCCAGTGCGGGGAAAATCTCTTCATGTCGTCCTATTGCGCCTCTTGGGAGGAAGCCATCACAGCTTGGTTTGAGGAGGATGTGGATTTTATTTTTGGAGTAGGAGCCAAAACCCCCAAAGCTCTTGTAGGACATTATACCCAGGTAAGTCCCGTAGGCTCCCCCATCCCCCACTTCTGATCCCTCCCCTATAATATACTCTAAGCCTGAGGAATCTGGTTCACCTTTAAGTTAACTTACAGTATAGTATGAAGTGATGGACAAATTTATGGCTTTTCGCTTCGCTGAAAAATTTGTGAATTTCCCGTGAAATCCACGAAACAGTGAAAAATTCACGAAACGGCACAGGTGTCTTGGCTTTGGCGTCGGCGTACGTTTTTTGGATGCCGGCGAATTCCGCGAATTTATTCGCCGGTGACAAATCGCAGGAATTCGCCCCAAATTCGCACCTGCTTAATAAATTCACCCATCACTAATAGAATGGCCAATTATAAGCAATATATACATTGGTCTTCATTATTTATTATTTATAGTGTTTGAATTATTTGCCTTCTTCTTCTGACTCTTTCCAGCTTTTAAATGGGGGTCACTGACCCCATCTCAAAAACAAATTTAGAGTGTTATTTATTAAAACCGGAATGATAAAATCTCAAAAAAATGTAGGGTTTTTTTTCCTAGAAAACTCGCACTTTTAGAGGGAAAAATAGAATTTTTCGAGCCCAGATCTGAAAATCCACCATCTCAGACCTATCTAGGTCAGTGGGAGATGCATCCATCTCAATTTGAAATTTCCGTGGTCTGTGTTTGGTTTAGCCCCGGAAATCTGACTTTTCTTGGGTTTTCAGGCAAAAAAAATAAAAAAATTTGAGCAATTCTGGAAAAAAGCCAGAAAAATTAGACTGATTCAAGTTTTCGTTACATTTTTTTCAAGTTCTTTCGCAACCCCAATAAAATCGAGGTTTTTTTAAATTAATAAATAAATTAAAATCAGTTTGGTCGTGTTTTTTTTTTTTTAAAAAAAAAACAATAATTTGGATTTTATTAAATCACCCCCTTATTGTTGTTGTTACTTTTTATTACTCGTCTTTCTATTCAGGCCTCTCCTATTCATATTCCAGTCTCTTATACAAATCAGTGCTTGGTTGCTAGGGGAATTTGGACCCTACCAACCAAATGGCTGAAACTGCAAACTGGAGAGCTGCTGAATAAAAAGCTAAATAACTCAAAAACCTTCAATAATAAAAAATAAAAACCAATTGCAAATTGTCTCCGAATATCACTCTCTACATCATACTAACAGTTAATTTAAAGGTGACAATGGACATCGTATTATCTGTTTAAAGGTGAATGATTTATCACTTTTAACCCTTGCAGGGGGCGTGGTACAACTCCCGGCTGGTTGCATGCTATATGTATGAATGTCCTGATGCCGAATACAGATATTACTACGTTTGTCAATACTGCCCAGCGTAAGTACATCTGCGTTATTCACCTTTTCTTAAGTTCCAGGTTTCACTCTACCAACGTATAATGTATATGCCATATATTGCCTATAAGGGGCTGACTTATCAAACGTTTAAATATAAATTTTAGCTGCAATTTGAATTTCTTTTTACAAAAACCCAAATGTATGATATTCATTAAGCACAAAAAATTCTGAAAATTTGAATGAAAAACTCTAAACTTTAAACACTGCCGAATTCATGTAAAAGTCAATGGCAAATTTAAAGCGTTTTTTTTTTCAAGGTGGATTTTTTTTAAAAAAATTTTCGACTTGAACTTTGAAAAAGAGTGTTTATTTTAAGAAAACGAGTGTTTATTAGAAGTAGAATAAAAAATGTGCGACCAGTGATTGGCGAATTTATTCGGCAGGCCTTGAATTTGCAGCGAATTTGAGAGTCTCGCCGCCGGAGGATAAATTTGCGAAATTGCCGCAATTTATTTTTGACAATTTCGACGCTGGCATCAATTAAATGGACACCCATTAACTTTAATGCACGTCAAGTGTCGCTGGAGTCAATTTTGATGCCCACGAATTTTCTGCCCATTATGCAATTTTCACAGAAAATTCGCAAATTTTGTGGCAAAGTGAAACGGGACAAATTTGCCCCATCACTATTTGCGACAGAAAAAATAGGGTGTATAACAGAAATAATGCTGAATCAGAGTAAAAATGTCTTATTTGTTAATGCAGTTTAGGGATTTCTAGTGGCACTTTCGTTCGAATTTCCCAATTTTTACGTGAACTTTCAGATTTTTTCACGTTTGTGAATTTTCGCAGATTTTGTGGAAAATTCGCAGACTTTTCGGCGAATTGTAAACGGGAGAAATATGCCCATCACTAATGCTCAGGTCTAGACAGGCTGGCAAAATAACGGTCAAAATTAGTCAAACTTATACACACCATATAAAACTATATTCTTACTAGTGATGGGCGAATTTATTTGCCGGCGGGGAACCACGGGAATTCGCGCTCTGGCGAATAAATTCGCCCATCACTAATTCTTACCAATTCTGGTGGCAGTGGGAAATCTCAGTACAGTATATTGGAAAAATTATCCCCTACCCATTGCTCTTGTACAGAAAATAGAATGAAACACAGAATCTGAGTAATTTTGTCTCTGTTTTAGGGGAAATATTCAAGGAAAACAGAACACCCCATATAAAAATGGTACGACATGCGGAGACTGCCCAAAGTCATGTGAAAACGGCCTCTGCAGTAAGTAATAATATGGGAATGCTGGATGTTTTCCAGATAAGAAGAATACCTGTAATTTGGATCTCCGTACCTCGTCTTTTATTTAAACATTAAATAAACGCAATAAGGATTAATTAGATCTTATTTGGGATCAAGTACAAGCTACTGTTTTATTATTACAGAGAAAAAGGAAATCATTTTTAAAAATTTGGATTATTTGATTTATCCCGAATTAATGGGAAACGGCCTTCCCGTTATTAGGAGCTTTCTGGATAACCAGTTTCTGGATAGCAGATCCCGTACTTGTACTCTTCGGATACAGGGACAAGAAACAATGCAACAGAGTAATGTTGAATTATATCTAATAGCTAATAACAAGAACAAAACTCTGCTATCGTTTACCAGAGCTTCGGAATATGTAGCACCTAAATTTATCAAGCAAAAACAAAATCTAATTGTTCAAGCTGCTAATGTACCATGTACTGTAAATGATAAGGATATAAGAAGTCACTGAGGGGTTGTTCTGTGACCATATAAAGACACAAGGCTGCAGGCTGAGTTATACAGGGAACTCTGAGTATCACTCATGTATTATAAGGGATAATGTACCCCCTACTGTAAATGATAAGGATATTAGAAGTCACTGAGGGGTTCTGTGACCATATAAAGACACAAGGCTGCAGGCTGAGTTATACAGGGAACTCTGAGTATCACTCATGTATTATAAGGGATAATGTACCCCCTACTATAAATGATAAGGATATTAGAAGTCACTGAGGGGTTGTTCTGTGACCATATAAAGGCACAAGGCTGCAGGCTGAGTTATACAGGGAACTCTGAGTATCACTCATGTATTATAAGGGATAATGTACCCCCTACTGTAAATAATAAGGATATTAGAAGTCACTGAGGGGTTGTTCTGTGACCATATAAAGGTACAAGGCTGCAGGCTGAGTTATACAGGGAACTCTGAGTATCACTCATGTATTATAAGGGATAATGTACCCCCTACTGTAAATGATAAGGATATTAGAAGTCACTGAGGGGTTGTTCTGTGACCATATAAAGGCACAAGGCTGCAGGCTGAGTTATACAGGGAACTCTGAGTATCACTCATGTATTATAAGGGATAATGTACCCCCTACTGTAAATGATAAGGATATTAGAAGTCACTGAGGGGTTTTTCTGTGACCATATAAAGACACAAGGCTGCAGACTGAGTTATACAGGGAACTCTGAGTATCACTCATGTATTATAAGGGATAATGTACCCCCTACTGTAAATGATAAGGATATTAGAAGTCACTGAGGAGTTGTTCTGTGACCATATAAAGACACAAGGCTGCAGGCTGAGTTATACAGGGAACTCTGTCTTCCATTATTGACACCATTATTATATGAATGAGAGATCCCTATGACTATGTAGTCAGCTATACAGAATATTATTTGGTGTAAGTTATTTAATTTGACTGTTTTTTTTTTTCTTTACAGCCAACTTCTGCCCATATCCCATTAAATTCGATAACTGCCCGGAGTTAACTAAAACCTACTCATGCAGTGCCTACCCAGAACTTCAGAACGTATGCCCGGCCCACTGCCGCTGCACCAACAATGAAATTATATAATTTCCCATAGTAAATAAAACATATTTGGTCGCCAATATGATTCATTTTTTTCAACCAAAAGATTTCTATTGTTTGTGCTGAGTTAATGAACATTAATTTACACAGTCTAATGATGCATCTGGCACACACAGCCCCACACTGTTCCCTTCCCTGATATGTGTGCCACATGCACTGCTAACACCGACTCCAGCTCTCTGCTCCCAATCACAACCCCATCAACCAAATGTCCTGGTTCTCAGGATAGCGAGAGCTGAAAGGATACCGATAATCACAGATCTGTCATCTAAACATGTGATATTGTTGGCTAATGATGGGCGAATTTCTCCCATTTCACGTAAAATTTGCTAAACGGCAAAATATCCGCGAAAAATTGACCCCCGCGTCAATTTTGATACCGGCGTCAATTTTGACACAATTTTGCCAGCGGCTTTAAAGTCAATGGGCGTCCGAATAGTGTTGAAATATGGAAGTTTTGACGCGAGCGACGCCCGTCCAAAAATTTTTGCCGCCGTTGAATTTTTGCAGGAGTTTCGCAAATTTATTCGCCGGGGTGAAATGCAGAAATTCACAGCGAATTCGCGCCATTCGAATTTATTCGCCCATCACTATTGTTGTTAGAAAGGAACTTGAAACTAGGGATAGACCGAATCCACTATTTGGGATTCAGCCGAATCTCCGAATCCTGTGAATGATTTGGCCGAATACAGAACCGAATCCTAATTTGCATATGTAAATATCCTTGTGTCTGGACAATCCAAATCCGTTGCATAGGCAAAGTAGTGGCAGGAAGATGGGAAAAAGTGGAAAAAATGTTTTTACTTTCTTGTTTTGTGACAAAAAATCATGTGATTTCCCTTCCCCACTCCTGATTTGCATATGCTAATTAGGATTCGGATTTGGTTTGGCCAGACACAAGGATTCCGCCGAATCCAAATCCTGCTGAATAAGGCCAAATCCCGAACCGAATCCTGGATTTCGGTGCATCCCTACTTGAAACTGAATAATCTGAAAACCAGTCCATAGCAGTGGTGAATATCAGTGATGAGGGAAACTGACCCATTTGAAAAAGGTCAACAGGTGTTTTTTGTGTCCAGTTTTTTCTTACGCCAAATGCATTGGTGTTAATGGTTGTTTTACTCAACTTCTTTTTCCCACACCGAAAATGTAATTTGGGGGTGTGGTCACAAAAATGGGAGAGGTACAAATTTTTTTTTTTAGATAGATAGTGATAGATAGATAGATAGATAGATAGATAGATAGATAGATAGATAGATAGATAGATAGATAGATAATAGATAGATAGATAGATAGATAGATAGATAGATAGATAGATAGATAGATAGATAGATAGATAGATATAGATAGATAGATAGATAGATAGATAGATAGATAGATAGATAGATAATAGATAGATAGATAGATAATAGATAGATAGATAGATAGATAGATAGATAGATAGATAGATAGAGATAGATAGATAGATAGATAGATAGATAGATAGATAGATAGATAGATAGATAGATAGATAGATAGATAGATAGATAGATAGATATAGATAGATAGATAGATAGATAGATAGATAGATAGATAGATAGATAGATGATAGATAGATAGATAGATAGATAATAGATAGATAGATAGATAGATAGATAGATAGATAGATAGATAGATAGATAGATAGATAGATAGATAGATAGATAGATAGATAGATAGATAATAGATAGATAGATAATAGATAGATAGATAGATAGATAGATAGATAGATAGATAGATAATAGATAGATAGATAATAGATAGATAGATAGATAGATAGATAGATAATAGATAGATAGATAGATAGATAGATAGATAGATAATAGATAGATAGATAATAGATAGATAGATAATAGATAGATAATAGATAGATAGATAGATAGATAGATAGATAGATAGATAGATATAGATGAGAGAGAGAGAGAGAGAGAGAGAGAGAGAGAGAGAGAGAGAGAGAGAGAGAGAGAGAGAGAGAGAGAGAGAGAGAGAGAGAGAGAGAGAGAGATGATATATGATAATGATAGATAGAGAGAGAGAGAGAGGCAGGTAGACAGTAGATGATAGACAGCCAGAGTTTATAGGATATCTCTGTGCCTGTGTTGGTGTCCAGACTGCACTGTATTTTTTTTGTGTTTAAAGAAATGAAAAACAGGGAGGTTATTTGGCTCCTGATGACCCTGGTGGGTTTGACTGTTCCCAGCGCCGATCCGCGCATTTATGCCGCCTGAGGCGACCTTCCGTTGCCGCCCCGACCCCTCCTCACGGCGCTCACATTTTCTGCGCAGGAGGGGGTCGGGGCGCTGCACGACGCTAGTGCAGAGAGCGCAATTGCACTCTCTGCACTAGAAGAGCCGAATTTCCGGGTTGAAAACCGGAAATTCGGCTCTTAGTTACCAGGAGCGGCATTTTTGCCGCCCCTGGTAACCAGGGGGGCGCTGCCGCCTGAGGCGAGTGTCTTAACTCGCCTCATTGGTGGAGCGCCCCTGACTGTTCCCTACAAACACATTCAGTATAACATTTATCACCAAGTTGTTTCTTTACCACTAGGTGGCAGCACGAAGCTTATTTGTACTGAGCTAAACTACGCACTCTGGGGCAAATTCACTAAGATGCGAAGTTGCGCCAGGCGCAACTTCGCCGCACTTCGCCACACTTCGCCAGGTGTAGTTTCGCCAGGGCTCCGCAAATTCACTAAAATCCGAAGTTGCGCACAGGGGTAGCGTAAGGTTGCGAAGTTGCGCTAGCGTTGATTCGCTATATAAAGCGAAGTTGCGCTAGCGAAGGCTAATTTGCATACGGCGCGAAATTCAAATTTCAATGGAGGAATACGTATCTGCACTACAAATGCCTAGAAAACCTTCAAATCTGCAAATAAAAATTGTTATTTTGCCCTACACATGTGCCCACTGTCTAGGTAAGTTGCCATGAGTCAGGAAATGTAGGGGGGAGGAAAGGGAACCCCAAAAAATTTTCGATCTTTTTCAGCCTATCAGCCATCATGTAGAAAACACGCCAGCGTTTTTTGGGACTTAGAAAAAATTTTGACTTTTTTTTAAACAATCCCTATCTACTCTATTGCGCTTCGCCAGGTCTGAGGTGGCGAAGGAAGTCTAGCGTAAAAGGTAGTGTTCAGTACACTGCGCAAGTTAGTGAATTTGCGTAGTTTCGTGGCTAGCGAAGATTCGCCTGGCGTAAGGTTGCGAAGTAACACTAGCGAAACTACGCCAGCGTTCGTTAGTGAATTTGCGCAGTAGCGAAAATGCCAAACGTTAGCGAATTAACGCTAGCGTTCGGCGCTTCGCGCCTTAGTGAATTTGCCCCTTTGTTCCTTTGTCGTCTGTGTAACGGGACCAAGTTTTATTGCACATCATTTGCAGCAATTTATGAACAAACACAGAGCAGAAATGTGACGTCACAATAAACGGCCAGAACCAGTTTTGCCAGCAGAACTCACACTTGCACATTCAGTAGCACACACACGTACATTCACACTCACAGCAATTACACTCACATCAGACTTTTGTGTGTATATATATATATATATATATATATATATATATATATATATATATACTGTATATACTGTATATACTGTATATACTTACAACTCACTCAGGTCAATACTGGCAGCATAGAAACTCTTCACACAGACCCAGGACACTTCCAACAAGTTCACTCTCACCCAACAATGACACACACCTTTATCCACCTACACAAGTAACACAGACTCACCCAGCAAACTCCCAAAAGTCCTCCCAGCACCCATATAGGAAGCACTCTCTGATCCATACCAAGGGGTTGTTTGCCTTTAGATTAACATTTAGTATGATATAGAGAGTGATATTCTGAGACAATTTGCAATTGGTTTTCATTTTTTATTATTTGTGGTTTTTGAGTTATTTAGCTTTTTATTCAGCAGCTCTCCAGTTTGCAATTTCAGCTATCTGGTTGCCGGGGTCCACATTACCCTAGCAACCATGCACTGATTTGAGTAAGAGACTGGAATATGAATAGGAGAGGTCTGCATAGAAAGGCGACTAATAAAAAGTAGCAATAACAATACACTTGAAGCCTTACAGAGCATTTGTTTTTAGATGAGGGTCAGTGACCCCCATTTAAAAGAAGAAGAAGTCAAATAATTCAAAAACTATAAAAAGGCCAGTTGAAAAGTTGTTTACAATTAGCCATTCTATATCACACTAAGGGGGTTATTCACTAAAATCTAGGGATGTACCAAATCCACTTTTTGGGATTTGGTTGAATCCTTGGGGAATACCGAACTGATACCAAATCACAAATTGCATATGCAAATTAGGGGCAGGAAAGGAAAAAGTGGGGAAAAAAATCTTCTTTTGTGATGAACAGTCACGTGATTTCCCTTCCCGTCCCTAATTTACATATGCAAATTAGGATTCAGATTCGGTTCGGCCAGGCACAAGGTTTCGCCAAATCCTGCTGAAAAAGGCCAAATCATGAACCGAATCCTGGATTCGGGGCATCCCTACTAAATTCCGAATTTATCTCGTAATATAAATAAAATTAGCTCGACCAAAGTCCCTCGATTTAATAAAAAAAAAATCGAGGGGAAAACCCGAATCGTACAAATTTTTTGGGCTTTTTTTTGAGAATCAAGCATTTTTTTTTCGAGTTTTTGCCTTGAAAAGGTCAGATTTTCGGGCTAAATCTAGAGTAGACCACGATAACTTGAGATTGGTATAGGTGATTCTCCCATTGACTTATACAGGATCTAGGCAAGTCTGAGATGGTGGACTTTCTAATTCAAGTTTTCTGCAGAATCAGGGTATTATTATTTTTATTCCAGAATTTGAAGTTTTTTCACCGAATTTAGCAATCCTATGATCAAATAAAAATCGAACGAATCGAACGATTTTAGAGTACAATGGAAGGATTTTTATTCCAGAAAGTTTGTAGAAGGTCCCCATAGGCTAACATAGCACTTCGGCAGGTTTGATTTGGCGAAGTATTGAAGTCGAAGTTTTTTTAAAGAGACAGTACTTCCATTATCGACTATTCGAACGATTTTTACTTCGAATCGAAGTCGAAGTAAAGTCAAAGTCATAGTATCCTATTTGATGGTCGAAGTATCCAAAAAATTACTTTGAATTTCGAATTTTTTTACTTTGAAAATTCCCTCTAATTCACTTCGACCCTCGATAAATCTGCCCCTTAAAGTTGAGCCACCCCTTTAATAACAAACCATTTAGTAAATGTTAAGCCGGAGCAGCAGCATGGCAGCTCCACCATTCCAGTAAGTATAACAGTAAGTACCTGTATACTGAGAATGGCTTGTTTATAGACCCGTAGAAAGAATTTTATTTTAGTCGCTAGTTCTATTCACGCCTCTGACTTTAACCTTATGTTTGTATGTTTAGGAATGAAATGAACAATAAAAGGGCCTTCTCAGAGCCGGGATAAACAAACTCATGCGGAGCCTGAAGTCTGTTGTTACAAACTCAATGATAACAGTAACTGTGAGTGTACATAAACCTCCCCCGTCCTACATTTGCTTGGCTAAACTTACAGCTCTCTACAATATCATTTTAACCAAAAAACACTTGTACGGAGATTTTTGTTTTCATGACAGTGATGCTGGTGCTGTCATTTGTCTGCAGTCACACCGGTATGTACATAGCCACATAGGTATTTCGGGAAGGAAAAAGATCAAAGTCCATCAAGTTCAACCCATCCAAACCCACAAAGTGCGCAGCGAGGTCGGCCAGAACCCGTCTGACCTTAGAGTCCCGTGGGTATAGAGCCAACCTGCACATTTGTGATGGGTGAATTTCTCCCATTTGTGAAATCCCCGCAATATTTGCGAAACGGCGACAAATTAGCGAAATTGAAATTTTGATGCCGGCGACAATTCGACGTGCATGAAAGTAAAAAACTTTTGACACCGGTGAAAATTATCCAGCAAATATTTGTGTCAAATTCACAAATTTATTCGCCCGCGGCAAAACACGGAAATTCACAGCAAAGTTGCGCCTGGCAAATAAATAGGCAGAATCACTACCGCACATCACTTATACCAATATCTTTACTAAATGTAAATCATACGATCCTACGATCACCCGGCAGTGCATTCCCCAACCTCACTGTCCTCACTGTGAAGAACCCCCTACGTTGCTTCAAATGAAAGTTCTTTTCTTCTAGTCTGAAGGGGAGGCCTCTGGTACGTGATCCACTTTATGGGTAAAAAGGTCCCCTGCTATTTGTCTATAATGTCCTCTAATGTACTTGTAAAGTCTAATCATGTCCCCTCACAAGCGCCTTTTTTCCAGAGAAAACAACCCCAACCTTGTCAGTCTCTCCTCATAATTTAACTCTTCCCTCCCTCTAACCAGTTTAGTTGCACTTAGTCTCTGCACTCTCTCCAGCTCATTTCTATCCCTCTTAAAGGAAAACTATACCCCCAAACAATGTAGGTCTCTATAAAAAGATATTGCATAAAACAGCTCATATGTAAAACCCTGCTTCATTTAAACAAACCATTTTCATAATAATATACTTTTTTAGTAGTATGTGCCTTTGGTTAATCATAAATAGAAAATTGCCATTTTAAAAAATAAGGGCCGCCCCCTGGTATGGTATGATTCACTGTGCACACAAACAAACCAACAAACCATACTTGTTAGGTCACATGAGCCAATTAAAAGACAGAGTTCTGTCTTTTGCTTCAGCACTTCTTCCTGTTCCTGATCTCTCCCTGTTACTGTTAGAGCTGCAGTATTTCTGGTCAGGTGATCTCTGATCTCTTATTTGGAAAACCGGGCAGGAAGTATAGACCCGGGCAGCCCCTCAAAATACCGGGCTGTCCGGGTCAAAACCGGACAGGAGCCAACCCTATTCATATCAGATATGTAAGGGAGCTATGTGTACTTGTCTCTCCTCTGTGTTGTTCTGTGCATGGAAGGGGATGAGTCTCCACCCCTGTCAGCTGACAGGAAGAAGGAAGAGCAGCAAAGGAAATGCTGGGAGAGAAGCTGACAGGAAGGAAGTGCTGCACAGGAAGTGCTGCTGAGAGAGAGAAGCAGCAGAGTGAGAGCAAGGCACTGCAAGGTCCCACATATTACTGTGTGTGAAAAGTTAGTAGGGAATCCCAGTGGTAGTGCACTCCATTTAAGGTGCAGAAGGAAAGGGGGTCCTTGTCAGGGCTCTGAAGAGCAAAGCAATCTCTTCTCAGGGTACAGAAAGCCAAAGGGAGTCCTTCTTAGAACTTTGAAGAAACTGCCACATAATCTGCATTGTTCTATGATGTTGCCCTGGCTGGTAGGCTGTATTTATCACATTTATTTAAAGGTACAGCATCCTGCAAATAAACCTATCAACCTTTCCTCTGTATGTGCGATTGCGGATTAGGGAAGTTCCCAGGGCAAGAGCAGCTATTGCCTGAATGTACAGCATTTTGATCCACAAGGTATGAAAGAAACCACATTTTCTTCTATTTTATAGTAACAGCAATAGTTTGCTGAAAATCTTATGTGATATGTCCCCTTTAATAAACAAGTTCAAAAGCAAAGGACCAATTATTGCTCCACTAACATAGAAACATTAACTCTTTCTATTATTTCACTGTGAGGAACATTTGTATGTTGGTATGTTTTTGGTGAAGCTATGTCATTGGTAGTGATGGGCAAATTTGTCCCATTTTGTTTTGCCGAAAAATTCATGAATTTCCTGCAAAATTCGCAAAACGGTGAAAAATTAACAAAACGGGGATTTTGATGACCGTGTCAATTCTGAAGCTCTGGTCAATTTTGAGTTAAAGTCAATGGGCGTCCAAATAAGGTTGACACGCAACGGATTTTGACGCAAGCAAATTTTCCCGCGTGTGTCCAAATTTTTTTTGACGGGACCGAATATCCACTCCAATTTTGCACATTTATTTGACGCCAGTGAAATTTGCCCTAAATTCGCAACTGCCGAATTTATTCGCCCATCACTAGGAAATATTGGTTGTGCAAATTGAAGATTAGGTCCTCCTGAAAAAACCCTGCTTGGTTACAGCTTGTTAATGAAGACATACTGTATACTGAAATGCAATATGTAGACAATATCTACAACTATAATTATGAGGGTCTTCACACCCTTGTTGCCTCTTTTGCCCCACTCTGGATATGAAGGGACATTATAGCTGAACCTCAAGCAAGAAAGGAAGGGAAAGGCACCATAGCCCAATGTAATGAAATGGTGGGGGTAAAACTGTGCAGGAGGTGGGCATCCCTTTCTCCTCTATCTAATGCCTATGGGCATATGGGGGAACTAATAAACATATTGTTAATGTAGTAATAGGATAAAACTAATCCCACGCCTTCTTATAACCCTCCTCAACCCAAAGAAATTCCCCATAACTAAATTTATCAAAGGGAACCTACCTCCATAATTTTGTTGAGGGTAGTGATGGGCGAATAAAATCAGCAACCGGTGAATTTGCCATGAGAATTCCCGCGTTTCATGAAAAAACTGCTTAGAAAAAACTTTTCAGCAGGCCCGGACTGGCAATCTGTGGGTTCTGGCAAATGCCAGAGGGGCTGCTATAAGGTCCATAGAAAGTCACTATTTAGTGGGCTGTTTGGGCCTCTGTGTACCTGAAATGCCTGGGCCTATTTTAATTCTCAGTCCGGACCTGCTTTTCCGTCATCTATCATCTATTCCTGGAATGTCAGACTAAAACCTCTATAATATCATCACCTCATTGAATCGGAGACATGAGAAAACTCTAACCTTAAGTACACAAGTCCTAGTCTAATGTGCTGGGTGATCCCATCTCATGAAGGTTTAGGCTATGTTTTATCCCTAAAAAGATGTTTTCACATTCCTTGTTAAGAGAATAATGGTGGCTGTTGACATCTGCCATTCATCATTGTCGGGGTGTAGTCATAAAGCCCATATTTTACATTTTTAGCAGTAATTCTGCCAGTGACCTTCAACAAAAGAATAAGTCAAGTCCCTAATTTCAGGCAGGAAAGTGCATATTTGAATAGAAACCATGAAGGAATGCATATTTCTATATTTTAAGTAGTGTTTTGGTATCTAAGTTCTTAAAATAATTTTATCCTTTTTTATTAGTGTATTTAGCCTTTTCCTACAACGTCATCATTGTTGCTTAATGAGCACTCTTCATCACTTCAGCTCTTGGCAAACATGTTGAGTAATTACCCTTCTGTCAACAACATTGAGGTTTTATTTTTATCTGGCCACAACAATTAAAATATTGGGTGGGTAAAGTTGTCAAGAGTTGTCAAGAGAAGCTAAGTGCTTAAGAACAATAATACCTGCAGGAGTACAGCCTGGGGCTATTTGATCTATCTGATCTCCAGGGAGCCATGTTTTCTTTTTCTTTAATCCTATACCTGCTCAACTCTAATATCTAACCCCACCTGTGGTCACCGTGACTGTATGCATCAGACCACAAGGACTCACCATGGTTGTCCATTCTCATGCTCATCCCCCACAATAAAATAGACTTTAAATCCCATCAATAGTTCCACTGTGGGACAAACCTCCTAACTGCCAGGACATGGTCTGGTTTGCAAATGTTCAACTATTGGATGAAACGATATCCTGGAACAGCTCCAAGCATTGCTGATGTCTCAATGGCTCATCTATCACAAGCCTTATCAAGGCAGAACTTGATGGAACAACGAAATCATAACTAATACATTTCCTCTCTTGGAAACCATGGTAATGCCACGAGGACTAAGGGGCAACCTCAGGACTAAAGGGCAGGTTGTACAAGTTATTTTAGAAACCTTTATATGTGGACTCTGAGATCATGAGAGAAATGGGAGGTGGACCTGGGGGCTCTTAGTAAACAATTCATGAAGCAGTAGGTTACATAATCGTATTGCCATATAATGTTACAGCTCAATTCAATATTCAGAGCATATTATACATTGCAGAGACTGAATACAATGAATATGGTAAACTCACCAGTATATAAGAGGTGCAATAATGGTCATGCATGCATTTATGGAATAAATAACCACTTTCCTGAAGAGTAGCATCCATGTGCCAACAACACTGGAAAAGTCCACTGAATTGGTCATTGTCAAAGCTCTGTTCCATACTAGAAGACTGATAAGCCTCTACTAGAAGGACTTGCATGCTCCAAGCATGGATCAAAGCTACAACTGAAAAAATAATAATAGACAAAAAACAGTAAACATCCACTGCTGTGAAAAAATATGTCAGATCTGGAATAACAAAAATACAACTTTGGCACAACCCCTCTACAGCACCCCTGAACTGTTACCTCACTACCAGTGTTACTTGTTACATTGGCTCCACTGGCATTTAACGCATTGGAGTCAATGGCGAATAAACAATTTGTTTTCTGGTGAAACAAAATTCAAGGTGAAATTCTAGTGGAATTTCCAAAAATTTTCGCCACTCAAATTCACACTTACATATAGTGAGGAGTATGTGACATTTCTTGACACAAAGGTATACCAAAAGGGAGAACACTTGTATACTGATTTATTGCACATGTGCACATCCTAAGGCTACTGTATGATCTCTCCATAGGTCACAATTAGTGCGAGTTAAACGAATAGTCACAGAGGAAGACACATTGACTACCCGATTGGAAGAGATGGCATCTAAATTTATTAATAGAGCGTATTCTAATGATATGCTTGATCGCAAAGCCACAAGAGTAAGGGACTTTGATCGAACATCTATGATTCAGGAGAAAGTTCAGGGATCCAAAAAGAGGGCCCGTATTCCATTTGTACATACATACCATCCAAGTGTCCGCAAGGTTCATCAGATCATCTACAAACATTGGTGGAGAGCGTATCCAGATCCAGGAACCCCCTTTAATGCCCTATAAGCGTCCCAATAATTTGAGGGACAGATTAGTAAAGACGGATGTGGGGTCTGTTAGATCTGATCTGCAAAGGGTGTTGGCACCCTTGAGGAATGGCATGTATCCATGTGGTAGATGTGACCAATGTTCAAGTGTTATACATACAAACCTTTTTACACACCCACATTCAGGGAAGACATTTGAGATAAGGGGCCATTATACCTATGATTCTGAATATGTGATATACCCAAAACTCTGAGGAAGTGCCACACGGGCACGTAACGCGTTAGTTTCTGCACATACCCACTGCCATGTACCTCGCACTGTGTTTTTGAATAAAGCCGCATTTTCAAAAAGCGATTCTCCTTGATACTTGGATCAGCGCCGGATAGCGGGTCTCATCTCAATATATAGGTGAGACCATACAACCAATTTGCAACAGGATTAGTCAGTAGTGATGGGCGAATAAATTCACCTGGTGCAAATTTGCGGCAAATTTCAGCGTTTCGCTGCTGAAGAATAAATTCATGAATCTCCCAAACTTTGCTGGCATCAAAAAATTTTGGATGCAAATCTGAAAAATTGCTTGCGTCAAACTCGCAGCGCGTCAACCACTATTCTGACGCATAGTGACGGTTAACGCAAGCATCAAAATTGACACAAACTACTTCTCGGACGTCCAAAATTGGTCACGGGCATCAATTTTCGAGTTTCACGATTTTTCAACGTTTTGCGAATTTCACTAATTTCACGGGAGAAATTCCCTGCACACTTTCACACTGCCAGACACACTGCATCATCCCTCAGATTTCTTGTGATTGAGTCTGTTGCCCCCCCCAGAAATTTTGGATACATACTTTACAGACATTACGGAAATGGTTTAGCTGTCTGCCATAAACCATGTAATCTGTATACCGAAATAATGTTGGTCATGTTAAGCTATTGCATGTGCATATGATGGGTGTGTGTGTCTATTGTTTGATAAAGGGCAGAGATTAGGCCGGAGACGTTGCATGTATCGGATCAGAAGCCAAAAGTTATAATAAAGGCTTTTTCTTCAAAATCTTCTTGAAGCAGTGCTGTGTTATACACTGGATACTTATAATAGAGGTGGAAAATGGACCACGGAACACGGGCACTGTACTGATAACCATTGAAATTGGACGCTGGTGAGTGCTAACTGAACTATAACTTGGGTGTGTCTATTGTCCCAATAAGTATCGGATATCACTTGTGTTAATGATGCTTGAAAAAAGGGGCGGGAGCTCTGAAACATTGCACATTTGTTTGCCTGAATTGGTAAAATTCGATTTACTTCACTTACACTTGTTGTCTGGACTTTTTTGGTGAGATATATTATTTGCCCACGGAAGTGGACTAAGGCTTGGACAGGTCTAGTACTTCACTCCATTTTGTACGTATATATATATGTATTTCACAGGGGGATGTAAATCAATCCAAGTTACCCTAGCAACCATGGGCTGATTTGAATTAGAGATTGGGATATGAATAGAAGAGGCCTGAATATAACAACAACAATACGTTTGAAGAATTTATATGGGGTCAATGACTCCCATTTGAAAGCTGGAAAGAATCAGAAGAAAAAGCAAATAATTAAAAAACTATAAAAATAAAAAAATAATGAATTCCAATTGAAAAGTTGCTTAGAACTGACTATTCTATAACATACTAAAAGTTGACTGAAAGTTGAACCACCCCTTTAAGCGTTGAAGAACTCCAGGTTAAGAACTCTTTGCATCTTGGAGGCAGCAACGTATATTCTAGCATTAACTTTACCAAGAAGCACCCAAAAGAACACCTCAACACTAGGGATGTCGCGGACTGTTCGCCGGCGAACTTGTTCGCGCGAACATCGGCTGTTCGCGTCCGCCGCAAGTTAGCGAACGTCGCGCGACGTTCGCCAATAGGCGTTCGCGTCAAAATCGTTCGACCATGCGACCATTCGATCGCTAAAATCGAACGATTTTCGTTCGATTCGAACTAAAATCGTTCGATCGAACGATTAAAATCCTTCGATCGTTCGAATCGAACGATTTTCGGATGTTCGAAGTTCGCGAACTGTTCGCGAACTGTTCGCAATTTTTGCCGGTGTTCGCGAACGGCGTTCGCGAACACATTATCGGCGGTTCGCTACATCCCTACTCAACACCCGCCAGATACTACCTGAATCTATTGAGACCATGGTTTCCATGATTCCTGCTTTCTCTGATGCCCCCTAACTAGTGGAGAAGACCTCGGCAGTTGCCTCTAAAGAAAGGTCTGCTTAAAATCAGTATCTTCTCCCAAAGTCACAATCACAAGCCTAGATGGAACATAATCTTCCTGGAGCTGCTGCTCAGTGACAACTGCAGGTGAGGTTGTTTCCAAGAGCCATGGTGAACCTCAACCCTCCATATAAACTAACACTCTACCTGAATTATTTCATCCATCGTGGCATCGACCCCCAAAAGTACCTTTTGTGAACTGCCCCTGTGTGTGCTGGCAGGGCATCTACAATCAGTCAGGGAGGGTACCAGAACCCCCCCCCCCCCCCAAATGTGAGGTCCTGTTCCATCTCATTTTTCTTCAAGTTCTAGTATGGTTTTCTTTTCTTCTCCACACCACCATAGCAATAATATTTAGACATTTCACCCACAACTTGGTAGCACGTAATTCATTTCTTCTTTTTTAATTTCAAACACAAGCTCTAGCTATAGCTGGAGATAAATAATTTTTTTTTGTTTTTTTAAAAATCTGATGTGAAAAGAAATTTCAAGTTTTTTTGCCAAAATCACATTCTTCAATTCATTCTCAAAAAGCTAAAAAAAATATACCTTGAATGATGAATATATTCTTCACCCAAATATATATATATATATATATATATATATATATATATATATATATATATATATATATATATATATATATATATATATATATATATATATATATAATTTAAAAAAATTCAAATTCTTGAAAATTTGAGTTCAGAAAACTGAAAATCAAAAGAAAATTTAGATATCTGATTTCTATAAATGCTTGTCGGGTTTTAGCTGCTGAAATATTTTATTCTAGTTTTTGAGATTTTTTTTCAACTGAAAAATCTCTGAAAACTTAAATTCGAAAAAGTTGAGAATGCAGATTTGATAACATTTTACTAGTTTAATGACATAAATACATTTCTATTGCAACAATGAAAATTTCACATTCTTCCAGCTTTCTTCCAGCTCCCACTTGGGTAGAAGTTAATTCAAAATGTATTTTTCATGGTACCAGTATGGGACCTGTTATACAGAATACCTACCACTAAAAGTTAAATAAACCCAATAGGATTGTTTTTGTGATCCCATGCCTATACAAAGATACTGTATTACAGGAATCTCCAGTTACATGGTAGACTTGGTACACGCCAGTATCGCCTACAGCTGATTTTCAGTCGGCTAAATATTGTTGATTGTTCTCTGGAAGAAAGCAAAACCACATATCTGAATTCTACTGACCTTAACCCTAAGTGTTGTCTCAACAGCATGGAAAAAAACATACTTAGTACAGGGGAATATCTCTCTCTGTACAGACTATGAAAAAACTAAGGGGCTTTTCCTGCTGAATTGTGCTTAGTACAGGGAATACCTATGCTGCCATAGTTTTATGGGATCTCTCTGTACAGACTATGATGAGAAAACATAGGGACTGTTCCTGCAGAATTGTGCTTAGTACAGGGGAATATCTATGCTGCAATAGTTTTATGGGATCTCTCTGTACAGACTATGAGCAAACTTAGGGGACTGTTCCTGCTGAATTGTGCTTAGTACAGAGGAATACCTATGCTGTCATAGTTGTATGGGATCTCTCTGTACAGACTATGAGAAAAGGTAGGGGACTGTTCCTGCTGAATTGTGCTTTGTACAGGGGATACCTATGCTGCCATAGTTTTATGGGATCTCTCTGTACAGACTATGAGGAAACTTAGGGAACTGTTCCTGCTGAATTGTGCTTAGTACAGGGGAATACCTATGCTGCCATAGTTTTATGGGATCTCTCTGTACAGACTATAAGCAAACTCAGGGGACTGTTCCTGCTGAATTGTGCTTAGTACAGGGAATACCTATGCTTTCATAGTTGTATGGGATCTCTCTGTACAGACTATGAGCAAATGTAGGGGACTGTTCCTGCTGAATTGTGCTTAGTACAGGGGAATACCTATGCTGCCATAGTTCTATGGGATCTCTCTGTACAGACTATGAGCAAACTTAGTGGACTGTTCCTGGTGAATTGTGCTTAGTACAGGGAATACCTATGCTGCCATAATTTTATGGGATCTCTCTGTACAGACTATGAGCAAATTTAGGGGACTGTTCCTGCAGAATTGTGCTTAGTACAGGGAATACCTATGCTGCCATAGTTCTATGGGATCTCTCTGTACAGACTATGAGCAAGCTTCAAAAATAGCTCTTTTTTTCATTCAACAATGAATGTCATGCATATTTCTCTCTATATAGGCTTGTTTTGATCTCTGCCCTAAAGGCCACAAGTAGCGATGGGGGAATCTGTCCCGCGAAATTTGCGAAACGGCGAAAAATTCTCAAAGTCAATGGGCATCAAAATTATTTTGACGCGCGTCAATTTTGGCCATTGCAAACTGGAGAGCTGCTGAATAAAAAGCTAAGTAACTCAAAAACCCCAAATATTAAAAAATGAAAACCAATTACAAAATATCTCAGAATATCACCGTCTACATCATACTAAAAGTTAATATAAAGATGAACAACCCCTTTAATACATTGTGCAGATGGTTTTGGATCCGCTCTGATCAGATGGTTTTCCTTCATTAGCCCAATGGCTTGAATTATTCTCAATACAGATCTGGGGGAATTTAAAATATGAGATATTGGCTCATATCTCAATGAAAGTGCAAATATTCCTTTATCTCATATGAGTAGCGATGGGCAAAATTGTCCCGTTTCGCCGAAAAAATCCTCAAATTTCCTGCTAAATGGTGAAAAATTCATGAAACTCGTATTTTGACGCTCGCTGGCATTAAAGTCAACGGGTGCCCAAATAACATTGACGTGTGATGGTTTTGACGTGAGCGACTTCTCCGACGAGCATCCACAATTTTTGCGACGCTGGCGAATTTTCGTAGCTGTTTCGCGAATTTATTCGGCGGCGGCGAAACACGGAAAATCGTTGCGAATTCGCGCCTGGTGAATTTATTCATCCATCGATCATTAAAGGCAGCTGTAAAAAAAATGATGGAAAATTTGTTTCTTCTGTGCAAATGTAAAAAAACTGGTCTCCTCCTTGTTTATGTGTAACCTGATGTGCAGTTTTTTGTTTTCTCTGTCATTGTTTGGTTATGTCACGCAACGGTGCTGTCACTAAGTGGGGGAGGTGTAAATAACTGATTCGCTGGGCCTGTAGGCTGGGTCACAGCTGCACCTTGTTACTATTGTACAATACGGAGACCCTTGTGTCCCTGCACCTTCCTAATCTCAGACTTGCCCTCAGGCACTGCTAAAGAATGTGCCGTTTAAAAGGCTTTACATGGGGACATAACTGGGAGACTCTATATATATATTTATACTCCTCCTCCTCCTCTTCAGCATCTCGCTCACATCTACACACAGATTATTGAGCTGCACCTGCTCCCGACACACACACACAGGTAGGTTACACTGTACTATTCTATGCTTTACTCCACTTGTCTTTACTCCTAGAAACGTATAGAGAGAGAGAGAGAGAGAGAGAGAGAGAGAGAGAGAGAGAGATAGAGAAAGAGAGAGAGAGAGAGAGAGAGAGAGAGAGAGAGAAAGAGAGAGAGAGAGAGAGAGAGAGAGAGAGAGAGAGAGAGAGAGAGAGAGAGAGAGAGAGAGATAGAGAAAGAGAGAGAGAGAGAGAGAGAGAGAGAGAGAGAGAGAGAGAGAGATGCGTCAAACTGCCCCTATTTGGCAAAAATCCCAGGAACAATCAGCAAAACTGTGAAATTCCAGCAAACACGACCAAACGCATTGCATTCAACGGGGCCGATTCGCAAAAGGCAGTTGGGGTCATTTATAAAGTTTTTGCATCACATATTTATTCGAAAACGGTTGAAATTCCCGTGTTTTTTCCTGAAAGCTAAAATATTGCACTGCTCTGCCCGTCTTTCCGTTTTTTTTTTTGCAAATTCGCATTGTGAATACATTTTTGTGAATGAGACCGGGGTTTGTTTGTGTGAGTGCGCCCAGTGTGCAAGGTGGTTGTGCGCGAAAATAACGTTGACGGTAACTTAAATTCGCAATTTGCCACCAAAGTTGTGGCACAACTTAAACGTAGAGTATTTGCAATTTGCATTTTTTTGCCATATTTCAAAAGCTCTTATGGACATTCGCAGTGCGAAAAAAAAATTCGGTTTGCCCATTTAGAGGCAGATTTATCAAGGGTCGAATTTCGAAGTAATGGTAGTTTTTTTAACTCCCATAACCTCGAAATTCAAAGGAAAAAAAAGACCAACCGAAATTTATTTCAAAAATCTAATTTTTTTTCTGTGGGTAAATAGGCTGTGTTTGAATCATTTGAATTGAAATAAGATCGTATTCGATCTACTTCGATTCAAAGTTTTTCCCCCATAGGGTAAAACAGCAATTCGGTAGATTGTAGATGGCGAATGGTCGAAGTCGAAGTTTTAAAGAGACAGCACATGATAAATTTCGATATTCGAATAGTATCATTTTTTCCAGATTCAAATCGAAGTTTGGCCTATTCGATACTCGAAAAATGGCTCGAAATTCGAATTTTTGTACTTTGAATTTTTATTTCGACCCTTGATAAATCTGCCCCTAAGTACACCAGTCTTATCCAGCTTTATAAATACAACCATGCGCATGGCAAATATTTTCATTGTGTGAATCATTCTGCCCTATGCGAAGTTTATAAATGAGCCCTAGTGAGTGTTATTTTTAGAATGCCTCACTTCTTATACTTTTAGAATTAATGATCCATTCACTCGGGGACAGATTTATTAAGGTTCCAGTTGTTTTTTTTTTTCACGAAAATTCAAGCTTTCGACTTGGCTTTTTTGGTGCAAACTCACATATTCAGGTTAATTTTTTTTTTAAAAAAAAATACTCAAATTTTTCAAGATTTATTCTACTCCGACCCTGGAAATAGCTCTGAAAATACGCCATCTACAACCTGTCGAGATCATGTAGGAGTCAATGTCAGAGGTCCCTTCAACCATTTGAAGAGGTTAACAGCCTGTTTGATGTTCGAGTTTTTTTCAGAGTGTTTTGCCCGAAAACTTGAATGATTCAAAACAGCACTTCGGCAGCTTTTAGGTGGTGAATGGTCGAAGTCGAAGTTTTAAAGAGACAGTACTTCAAGTTTTTTTCAACTTCGAATTGAAGTTGGACTATTCGATGGTCGAAGTACCCAAAAATTACTTCAACCTTTGATAAATCTGCCCCTTCAACTTCAGCTTTCTGGAAACTACCGTTTGTGAAAAAGTGAAGTTTCACCGTTCCAGGGCCTAAACTCCTTAAAAAGACCTTTAATTGCTGCCCTACAGCCCCTCACTACTTCTTTCGCTATTAATCCATCTGATGTCATTTAGTAACGCCTACTCCTAGGAGATGTTAAATTTCACAGTAATTATCGCACTACTTTATGCTTTTATCGCTTAAGAGAAGTTTGTGAATTATGCGTTAGGATTATTTCTATTCTATAAATATCGCAATTACTTTGATAAATCATTCCTTAAATAAACATTGTTTCTTTTAACTAACAAAACTGTGTTAAGCAAGTCCACCACGGCAAAAAAATGTGGGCGCGCGTCAGAATGACTTCATTGTCGCGGGCGTCAAAATTATTTGACTTCAATGCATTTCGTAAATTTTTCGCCGTTTCACGAATTTCGTGGTAAATTCGCTAAATAATCCAAATGTTTACAAATGATTTCCTTTTTCTGTGTAATAATAAAACAGTAGTTTGTACTTGATCCCAACTAAGATATAATTAATCCTTATTGGAGGCAAAACCAGCCAATTGGGTTTATTTCAGGATTTTCTAGTAGACGTAAGGTATGAAGATCCAAATTAGGGACAGATCCATTATCCGGAATCTGCAGGTCCTGAGCATTCTGGATAACAGATCCCATACATGGATATTATAAAGTGCCGACCCCTTCCCTTAATACATTATCCATTATCTACTTCTGGTCTCATTTATTACATTTTTGGTCTTATTTTATGGGCAGTCGCCATTACTCTTGATGTTAAGGCAAAGTGTGGGGGATCTGAGCCAGAGACACTTCCTTCCAAGACCTTGTTGCAGCAGGAGAGAGTGCTTGGGTCTGGGGTGAGACTACCCGATGAAGGGCTCAGCCCGCCAAAGATAAAATACAATAAGACCCAGCAACAGTTATGATCAGATATAATGTATATGTGCCTTTAAATACATGCCCAACCCTTGTGCTTATTACAAGGAATACACCTCTGGGGAGCAGATAATGGCAGTATAAATGTGCATAGGAACCAGTGGTGGAACTAGATATCATTGTGCCCTACAGCAAATTATTTTTCAGGCCGCCAAAATATCTAGAGGTTGACTTGTTTTACCAATATTTATTGAAACTGTATATGAATTAGCGTCTCATGGGTCTCCTATACCTCCTGGGCCCCTTTGCAGCTGCAGGGTCTGCGTCCTCTGTAATTACACCCCTGATTAGTGATGGGCTAATTTGCGCCGTTTCGCCGAAAAATTTGCAAATTTTGCGAAACGGCGAAAAATTCACGAAACGGCGCCAGCGTCTCGTTTTTGACTCCGGCGTCCATTTTTCTATGCCGGTGCCAGTTTTTCGACTCACGAAAATTTGCCGTGAATTTGCGCCTGGCAAATAAATTCACCCATCACTACCCCTGATATAAACCAATGTTTCCAACATTTCCAATACGGAAATCAAAATATTTTTAGGCCACACTCAGTTGATTTTTACCCAAGCTTGCTTCTATTCTGATCATATTTTCCCACTAACCCATACTGTCGGTTTTCAACACAATTCCCTTTATTTTTACCTTTTTACCAGGAAAATGATGCTGGTTGCTGTCCTGTGTATTGTGGCATTCATGAAAGATGCAGTTGAGTCGGTAAGTGACCGGATCATTGTATTATTACTATATTCTTGGTTCTTGTCACACAACAGGACTCCAGCAACAGATATATATAGTGAATAAAGTACCCCCTCTTGTAAAATATAAGGATATTATAAGTTACCGAGGAGTTTCATGACCATATAAAAACACGAGGCCGAAGGCCGAGTGTTTTTATACAGATCATGGAACTCCGAGGCGACTTCTAATATCCTCATATTTTTCAACAGGGGGTACTTTATTTATTATAATACACAAGTTTCAGTGAGTCATGTGACAGAAATGACATCAGAACTCACCGTTTATAACTGATGACATCAGAACTCACCGTTTATAAGGATATAATTTACAAGATATTCAAAGCTTTTGTGTATTATATATATATATATATATATACAGTATATATATATATGTATCTCAATGTCCAGTTTAACATATGCGTGGGATAGGTATGGGTGAATTTTTTCGCCTTGTTTCGCCGAAAAAATTACGCCCATAGACTTTAATGGGCGTCGGCGACATTTCGCCGGTGGCAAATTTTTGGCGAAACTTAACAGGTCAAATTCGGCCATCCCTAATAGAGACTGGCAAAGAAATCGTAACATACGTGGTGCAGTCTCCTGTAGCAATCAATACGATCTTTGAATTAATTTCATAACTGCTTATAAACTAATCAAAGCTGATTTCTGATTGGTTGTTGCTAGTAACAGTTTAGCACCCATATTAGTAAATTCATTTCTATGGAATGGGACAAATTAGTACCTTACCTGGCACAGTCACTAAATTCTAGATACAGAGATATAATCAGAGCAATAGATGGAAGAGGGGCTGCTGGGAAACTTCTGACCATTTGTTGAATAACTTAATCACTTTTGCAGACGGATCCCCCATTTTCCTCTATATCGACTGATAATTCCACCGTCAGACAGATCATTATTGATGCCCACAATGCCTACAGGAGAAATGCGTCTCCCACTGCCCAGAACATGCTGAAAATGGTAAGAAAATACTGTACCAGGCAATACTGGCTTTAAAGGGGAACTAAAGTGTAAAAAGTATTATAACTATTTACACTATTTTATATTTAGAACTTAAGTGTCAGGAGCTCAGAGGATGTGCTAAAAAAATGGGGAGCTACTGGGGGCATCTTTTGGGGCACAAATCTTAAGGGGCGGTTGCGGCCTTCGACTGGTACACAGACCCAAAACATTCAATGAGTAATTGTGTGAAACGCAAATTTTGACTCCTGCGCCAATTTTGACGGCGGCGTTAAAGTCAGTGGGCGTTTGAATAATGTTTACATGCAATGGTTTTGATGCGAGTGACTTTTCCAACACTTGTCCAAAAATTTTTGATGCCGGCAAATTTTCGCGCCAGTTTAGCAAATTTATTCGCCGGCGGCGGAACATGGAAATTTGCCATGAATTGTGCCTGTTGAATTTATTCGCCCTTCACTACTGCCCAATGCTGCCATTATTAACAGGCACCACATATGTTTTTTCAGTAAGTGCAGTCCTGCAGTTGGTCTTTTGCCTCAGTTAGAATTTTACTGGCTCTTCTGTTCAACTATCACCTGGTCTTACATATTTTTTTTGCAGGTATGGAACCAAGATGCGGCACAAAATGCAGCCAACTGGTCAGCAAGTTGCACGGGTTCTCACAGCGCTCCAGATAACCGCACAATTCCTGGTAAGAGAAACTGGATTCTGTAATTAGCAGTAGGGATGAGCGAATTTTTTCGATGAGTTTCGCAGTGGAAATGATGCCCATAAATTCCAATGGGAGAAAAAAAATGACGTATGTCAAAAAGATTTTGTTTTTTTTTTAGCAAATTTGTCGACCATAGACTTTAATGCATTTCAGATAATTTTCTCAGGCAGCAATATTTGGTGAAGGGAAACCGGTCAAATTCGCCAACTCCTAACTAGCAGTAAAATACTATACTCTCATTATTGCAATTGCCTGTTTAAGCCACACCCATAATTGCAGACGCCATTACATCATACAATGACGTTGTTGACAATTCAATGCCTCCTACTTTGTGGCAACAGTTTGGGGAAGAGTCCTTTGCTGTTTCAGAACTGTAATGCGCAGAGACTGGTCCCTTCAAGCCCTCTTACCTCTTTAGACCTCTCTAAACTCACCCTAGCCAGGGTTGGACTGGGCTGGCGGGACACCGGGAAAAAAACCCGGTGGGTCCTGGCTCTTGTGTAGGGTTGCCACCTTTATTGTGTTGGGAAAATGGGAAGGGAGTGGGCCGGGTGACAACAGGGGCGGGGCAGTGACATCGGTGGAGGGGTGGGTGATGTAGGGGCAGGGCTGATGATGTGGTGATCAGCGATTGGCTAATTGCCATATCAGTCACTTAAATGTCCTGTCCGGATTTCCTAATATGGAAATCTGGACAGGCACTTTTTACCCGGGCAGCCCATCCAGACAGGTGGCAACCCTACTCTTGTGGGTAGAGTTGCCACCCGGCCGGTATTTTACCGGCCTAGCCGGTAAAACACCTGCCAAGGCCGGGGCCGGTATTACACATTTAATTTGTAATACCCTTTAAAAAAAAACCCTGGTCTGCCCCCAATTCAAAAAGAACTTACCTTTTTTCCAGCGCTGTGCGATGTTGCTCCGCCCCTTTTGTGGCACGTCATGTAGCCCCACCCCCTTTTAGCATCACTGACCGCCCCCTTTTGGTGCCCCCCCCCCACTGGCCGGTAAAATTTTTTAATAAAGGTGGCAACCCTTCGTGTGGGCCCTACCGGCCCAGACCCGCTCCCTGTCCAATTCTGCTGTTCCTGCCGCCGACCTCCCTTCTCCAGGCTGGTCACCTGGTCAAGGGCTGTTCTGAAGGTGGGTTTCAGTAGGGGTTGGAACAAGAACAAGAACAGCCTGAAGCCCCTTGGTTCTGGGTTAGTCATTGGCTTCTCAGGCTCTTCTCCCCCTAAAATAGATGACTGAACCTGGTGTTGTTCCAATGAATTACTAGTAGGGGTTAGAAGGGGGCCCTGAGACAGCAGCACTGGTGGGCCCCGGGCCCCCTGGCCCTGCCCCTAGGTAGTCCTAACCAAGAACAGCCTGAAGCACCTCAGTTCTGGGTTAGTCATAGGCTTCTCAGGCTCTTCTCCCCCTAAAATAGATGACTAAACCGGGTGCTGTTCCAAGGGATCACCAGTCGTGTTTCTTTTTATAGTTTGCTGCCATCTGCTGGATAAAGCGCTGGTGGGATTCCCACGTGCCTCGTTCAATGCTGATTTTCACCTATTTGTACAAAAATGTTTCTATAAATCTTTTAGGCTTCAGCTGTGGGGAAAATCTGTTCTTGGCTTCCTATCCAGCCACTTGGGATGAGGCCATGAAAGCATGGTACGATGAGTACAAAAACTTTGAATATGGAGTTGGACCTAAATCTCCTGGTCTGGTCATTGGACATTATACTCAAGTAAGCCAATAATGTGTGTATTCATGTGTGTTGGGCTCTCCCAAAAGAGAGAATTTAGTGAAAATATAATATTTGTCTGTACTTTCCTAAACCCACATTGGCATTGAAAGCTATGCAATTGTGACTACACCCCTATTAACCCCTCATGTTAAGTTAGTGTCAGACGTGACCACCTTGCTTTGAGTAAAGACCATTTTTAAAGGAGTGGAAGCTGCAGTTATATTATGCTGTAATGCTTAGATCTGACCACTAGATGGACATAGATAGAGACCTGAACTAATTAAAGGGTGGTTCACCCTTAATTAACTTTTAGTATGTTCTAGAATGGCCAATTATAAGAATCTTTTCATTTGGTCTTCATTATTCATTTTTTTTTTTACAGTTTTATTAATTATTTCCCTTTTTTTTCCAGCTTTCAAATGGGGATCACTGACCCCATCTAAAAACAAATGCTCTGTAAGGCTACAAATGTATTGACACTGCTACTTTTTTATTACTCCTATTTCTAGTTACACCCTCTCCTATTCATATTCCAGTCTCTTATTCAAATCAATGCCTGGTTG
Organism: Xenopus laevis; assembly: GCF_017654675.1. Taxonomy (NCBI): domain Eukaryota; kingdom Metazoa; phylum Chordata; class Amphibia; order Anura; family Pipidae; genus Xenopus; species Xenopus laevis. Next base: position 160,667,459 of record NC_054379.1, read on the forward strand.
CTAGGCTGATTTGGACCCTAGCAACCGGGTGGCTGAAATTGCAAACTGGAGAGCTGCTGAATAAAAAGCGAAATAACTCAAACACCACAAATAATAAAAAATGAAAACCAATTGCAAATTGTCTCAGAATATCCCTCTCTATGTCATACTAACAGTAATCTCAAAGGTGAACAACCACTCTAAAGGGATAGGAACGCTAGTAATCACATCAGTTATTAATTGGATATTAATACATATATTGCTTATTCTTACAGGTCATGTGGTACAATTCCTATATGGTGGGATGCTCTGTCTCCTACTGTCCTAAAAAAACATACAAATACATCTATGTTTGCCAGTACTGCCCAGCGTAAGTGATTTGTTTGTTTTTCCCCCTTATCTTTGACCAAACCAACTTATGGGCATTCGTCCCAGTGACTGCTGAGCCCCCGTATGTGTTTTTGGGGCTGGAATCCAACCAGAGACTTAAAGGCTGGGTTAGATCCCTGGGGAGGAGGAGACACTTGCTAAGTGATTATGGAGGCTTAGGCAAGGCTGAAACTGCGAGCTGATTCAGTAACATATTACATAGAAACTCAGGGGCAAATAATACAAGACAGAGATAATTATATGTTTGATAACAAATTAATACAAATGAAAAGTATCCTCGTAGTGATCCCATAATGCATTACCTTTGGTAGCAGCACATGCCTAAGCGTCAGGGCACACGCTCACATTTGGGGAGATTTGCTGCGAATTTCCATATTTTGCCACCGGCGAATAGATTTGCGAATCTCCCGGCGTAAATTTCCGATTTTCACGTTTTTTCTGGTGAAATCGTTTGAATTTCACGATTTTTTCGTGAAAACGTTAGAATTTCACGATTTTTTCGTGAACTCTCAGATTTCTCAATTTTTCAATCGTCTCGCGAATTTCGGGAATCTTGCAGGAAATTTGTGAATTTTTCGGCGAAGCGAGATGGTGAAATGGCGAAAATTTTACTGGGTGGCTAATCTCTAGTGATGGGCGACAAATCTCCTCTTCTTAGGGGCGACTAATCTCCACGAACAGCCTCCCGCCGGCTAGAATATAAATCGCCGGAAGGATGGCACTAGGAGCGCTTCGTTTTCTGAAATTGCCCGAAGTTTCCTAGTGATGCAACTTCGGATGACTTCGGAAAACGAAGTCATCCGAGTGCCATCGTGCCGGCGATTTAAATTCTAGCCGACGGGAGGCTGTTCGTGGAGATTAGTCGTCCCGAAGAAGAGGAGATTTGTTGCAGGGCGACTAATCTCCCTGAATCTACATTTCCATACACCCAAAATTTCAGCCCTCTTAAATAAGACAATTTCAGACATGCCTCCAATCTTCCCCAGACATGCCCCTGCTCTATCCTCTGCCAGACCTGTGATTTAGAAACTGTTTTGTGGAAAATGGGACTATTAAGTAGAGTTTTGCAAGGAATCAATTTTTGAGGCCCTGACCCAACCCGCAACCCACATATTTACCAGCTTGGATCTCCTATCCAACCTGACCCCAATCCAACTGCCTTAAACGCAACCCCAACTGCGACCCGCTGACCACCATTACACCGTTGCTGCGAACATCAGAACTTGGTGAGACAGAAAAAGGTTTTACAATTTTTTAAAAGGAATAAAATATAGATAACATAGATAATATAGATAATATACCATTAGAGAAGAAATATAGATGAGACCCACAACCCGTCCCTCATAAACGCACCCAAAAATCCTACCCACAACCTGCAGGGTACTTTTTTTTTTGCAGGTACCTGACCAGCTGCAGGAATCTACTACAGGTATAAGATTATCCAGAAAGCCCCAAATTACGGAAAGGATGCCTCCCATAGACATTTTAAAAAATGATTCCCTTTTTCTCTATAATAATAAAACAGTAGCTTGTACTTGATCCCAACTAAGATATAATTAATCCTTATTGGAGACAAAACCAGCCCATTGGGTTTATTTAATATTTACATGATTTTCTAGTAGACAAAGAATAAGTAAACTTTTAAAATTAGTCAATGTTAAATTGATGAGGGTTCAATTCTACGCTCTTTTGTCATTTACATTCATAAGTTATTTTATTTTTCTTCCAAGATATTAAGGGATACATGTGCTGTTAATATGAATGAATTTTGTTACAACAGCGCCACCTGCTGGTCATTTTCCCACCAGTCTGACCACCAAGTAGTCAAGGAAGTTGTCAGGAGAAAGAAAGAGGCTGCTCTGATGTTTTTCTGTTTAGGAATAAAATTAGAAACCTTTCTCAAATCTTTCCTAAGCAGAAGAACATTATAGCAGCCCCTTTCTTTCTCCTAGTGAGAAAAATATTTTGGCTATAGGGTCTGAGAAAAATATTGATTCCAAAGGAAAAAATCATGATAGAGACCTCTAGTGACCAAACAGAGGTAACACATTAAAGTCCAAAAAGTTCTCTACACTCATGCTATATTTAAAAAAGTGTATTTATTTAACGCATTTCTTGCCTATAGCCTATGACTAAGTGCTGGGTAAGCATGAAACGCATTAGGCTCCATGTGGGGTAATGTTGTTGTATTTTAAAATGTTACAATAAATACACTTTTTTAAATATAGCATGATTATAGATACTTTTTTGGACTTTAATGTGTTACCTCTGCTTGGTCACTAGAGGTCTCTATCATGACTTTTTCTCTTTGGAATCAATACTTTTCTCAGACCCTATAGCCAATATCTTTTTCTGACTAGGAGAAAGAAAGAGGCTGCTCTGATGTTGTTCTGCTTAGTAAAGATTTTAGAAAGGTTTCTAATTTTTTTCCCTGAGCAGAAGAACATCAGCCTCTTTCCTTCTCCTGACAATTTCCTTGACTACTTGCTGGTCAGACTGGTGGGAAAATGACCAGCAGGTGGCGCTGTTGTAACAAAATGTATTCATATTAACAGTACATGTATCCCTTAATATCTTGGAATAGAAAGAAGATAAACAATGAATGTAAATGACAAAAGTGCTTAGAATATCACTCTCATCAATTTTACATTCTTTTTTTTAAAGGTTTACTTATCCTTTAAGGTAGGAAGATCCAAATTACAGAAAGATCCGCTACCTGGAAAACTCCAGACCCCGAGCATTCTGGATAACAGATCCCATATCTGTACATGTTGATTACAAAATGCAAGACCCCTCCCTTATTATACCATCCATTATCTACTTCTGGTCTCATTTATTACATTTCTGGTCTTATTTCATGGGAAGGCAACTTTACCCTTGAAGTAAAGGCAAAGTATTGGGGATCTGAGCCAGAGACACTTCCTTCCAAGACCTTGTTGCATCTTCTGTTACCTGTAGTGAGAGTGTGATGTGCTGTACCCCAGTCCCTAATATCTTCTCTCTATGCTCCTATTCATAATGATATTGTCTTACAATTTTAGGGGAAACATCATCAGGACCATGAGCACCCCGTACAAATCTGGCCAGCAGTGCGCAGACTGTTCAGGAGACTGTGATAATTACCTTTGCAGTAAGTTGAACACACATGGTCTTTGTTTTTATCACTTTATTCCGGGGGTGTCCAAAATCCAATATAAACCTGAGCAATATTAAAGGCTCTTTTAGTGATGGGCAAATTTCTCTTATTTTGATTCGCCGAAAAATTTGCAAATTTCCCACAAAATTCATGAAACCGCGAAAAATTTGTGAAACTTGAGTTTCGAATAGTGTTGATGCTTGGCGATTTTGACGCAAGTGACTTTTCAGACGCAATTTTTCTCCGGCGAAACACGGGAATTCGCAGCAAATTCACGCCAGGCAAATTTATTTGCCCATCACTACTCTTCCTGTGCAAGACCCTCCAGATGTTGCATCTCATTGTTGGGTTATGATGAAGGTGCCATAAGCCTCAGTTCATGCCAATTATATTGTACTGCAGGGGACACTAGAAGACAGTGGGGCTCATTTATCAACACTGGGCAAATTTGCCCATGGGCAGTTACCTATAGTAACCAATCAGTGATTAGCTTTTTAAAGCCAGCTGCAAGTAGAACAATGAATGCAGCAATCTGATTGGTCACCATGGGTTACTGCCCAGGGGCAAATTTGCCCAGTGTTGATAAATGACCCCCAGTGTTGTAATGTAGAGGTCAGTAGAAAACTGTCAGATTTTGCAGGAACCACCACCACTTCTTTTTAGAAGAGGGGCAGGGGTACTACAATATGCAGCCTTATATCATAAGTCTAAGGTCAGGAGTAGTGATGGGCGATTGGCGAAAAATTTGTGAAACACAAAAATTTGACTCCGGCTTCAATTCGCGGGCGTCAAAAGGGATGGCTGAATTTTGGCAAGTGAATTTTCTTGCCAATTTCGCAAATGTATTCACCGGCTGTGAAACGTGGAGATTTGCTGCAAATTCGCTTGTGGCGAATAAATTTGCCCATCAGTATTCAGGAGCCCTTAAAGGGCACCAATCATGACCAAAATCATTTACTAAGTAAATACACTATGTGAAAGTTCAAGAAATCCGATTTTTAAAACAGTTAGAATTGTTTGTATAATGTAAATGATCAGCTCACTATTCCTTCTGCAAGATCTCCCCTATCTCCCCTGCAGTTCTAGCTGAGGCAGGCATCTTGGATTTCACTGGCTCCTCCTACCTATATCTTCCCAGCCAACTGTAGCTCTGAAATCTCGCACATGCTCAGTTCAAATTCCTTGTTGCTTATCAACCCTTCTAAGCTATTTTCAAATCAGCCAAACCTGTGTGTTAGCTGCTGTTCAGTAGTGCTGCCCCCTGCTGGAAGTTAGTGTGTGCCCTTCATTTGCATAATGACATCACCAGCAGGGGACAAGATAGGGAAATCTCCTGATACTTCTAGTGGAGGAGTTTACTAAAACAAGGCATTCTGGGTAGAATACTCAAAGCAGTGTTACAATCTGAGCATGCTCCTGAAATTTGCACATTAGAGTCTCTGTTAGAGTCTCAATATGGCCTCCCTCAGTGAAAGAACCCATTTGACAAAATAAGGGATTTTTTTAAAACCTGCAGTTTTTTCAAAAAACGATAAATGTAGTTTGATTAAACGTGTTTAGCTTGTACTGGTCAGATTGTTAATATGTGTTTGATTTTGGCTGTGATAGGTGCCCTTTAAAAGAGAACTAAAGCCTAACTAAAGAAGTAGCTAGAAATGTTGTACATGATGTTTTGTGCTTCTGTACCAGCCCAAGGCAACCACAGCCCTTTAGCAGTAAAGATCTGTGTCTCCAAAGATGCCCCAGTAGCTCCCCATCTTCTTTTCTGCTGATTCACTGCACATGCTCTGTGCTGCTGTCACTTACTGAGCTTAGGGACCCACTCACAATATACAGTACACATAGAATAGAAATGTCACAATATAAGGCTGATGGGGGTGGGTCCTTATATGAAGTCATGGGTTCAATTCTAGGCAAGAGGGGTTGGTTTTGTGGTAAAAAAAAAACATTTTGGCGATGATCTAATAATCTAAGAATTCACTGAGCAATTGATTTTTCTATTTCAGCCAATTACTGTCCATACCAAGATAAATATTCAGGCTGCAGCGAGTACGTTAGTTACTGTGATACTAACACTTCCATAAGGGACGGCTGCGAAGCCACCTGCCTCTGCACCAACAATCAGATCGTCTGATTTCTGTCCTTCCTGTGGGTGACCAATCAGAAGAACGGCTGAAATAATGACGCGATCAAAGATGATACATGCCTGTTGCCATCAGTTTGATTTATGTACGTAATAGAACGTCAGCTCTTTTTGTGCCATTGATTTCTATTTTGTTTATTGTGTTCTGGGTACAGACAAACAAACCACAAAAAACAGTCTACAATAATAAATGGTCCTGACCTGCAACATTCTCAGGCCTGGATCAGCCCAAAGCAAATATGTTACTATTGTAGCACTTGTGCTTGAGTTTGAGTATGACCTAAAAAAAATTGAATTATTATCTGTTAGCAACATATGTAAATGGCTTTAGACTGTAGTCACAAGGCACTTTGTGGGTAAATGAAATGGGGTGAGTTTAGTGTTGCCCAATGATGGCCCTGTGGGGGAGGGGGGACTTGGAGCAGCGGCAGGTAGTGATGGGCGAAATTATCCCGTTTCACTTTGCCACGAAACAGGCGAATAATTTGCTGAGCGCAAATTGTATTTGTGGTTTTTGAGTTATTTAGCGTTTTATTCAGCAGCTCTCCAGGTTGCAGTTTCAGCCGTCTGGTTGCTAGGGTCCAAATTATCATAAAACTATATCATAAAGACTATAGGGACCATTTATGACCACACATTACCGCACATTTTCCCGTAGTGATTTGCATGTTAAACCGCATTCTTTAAAAGCATCTGTGTCAAAATGGGCTCCTTGCACTTTCCTATAGTTGCACTTGACACTGCTCAGTCCTTCCTGATCTACGCCTATTGATGCAGGGGGCACCCTCGAACTAACGCCACCTCCTGACCAGGCCCATAATACTGTCCCTAAACCATCAGGCACAGACATCACTCGCATTCCCATGCTAAACCCCAGAAACTCAGGCATCCAAATTGACACGTGCGTTTCGCAAATTTTTCACCATTTCGTGAATTTCGCAGGAAAAACGCAAATTTTCCGGCAAATCTAAATGGGACAAATTCGTCCCCATCACTAGCCACATGGTCGTCCATGCAGTTCTGTCTGATTTGGTGCAAAATGCTGACTAATATTTGTTTATATTGTAATTAAGAAGAAAGATCAATTTATACCTCCGACTTCATTGTGAATCTCTTTCACCAGGTCTGGGTGCCTCCAATTGAGGCAGGGGTCTGCAAATCATAGCCCACGGCCCTCCAAGGTTATTTAACTGCGTCCCCCGCTGCGGCCACGTCCAGCGACATTAGTGTCAGCCTGGGGAATGCGATGACGTGGAGTGCTGGGGCCGAAGAAAAGAGAGGATCTGCGAGCAGCAGTTTATTAGAAATGTGCCACTCACCTGGTCCAGGTACTCCTCTTGCATGCACCCTCGGCACAAGTCGCAGTCTTAGCTTGGGTTACAAGGGGAGCCGTCAACCAAATCCCTGCTCTAAGGGATTGTCAGTATAGCGATGGGCGAATTTTTTGCCTTGTTTCACCGCAGAAATGATGCTCCTAGACTTGTCTGGCGTCGCACGTAAAAAAAAGGGCATCGGTGTCATTTTGCCGGTGGGCAATTTTTGCCGAAACAAAATGGGCTGCCACCAGGGGGCCACTGGGGAGACAATTGTCCTGGGCCCGATGGCTTCTACATGTTATGTTTCCTGGATTAGTCGGGCCCCCTTTGAACTGCCGAGGTAAGAGCTGAGTTGTGGGTTTTTTTTCAAACTACAGTTCGGTCCCCCAACAGCCTACACAGTGTGTGTACACAGGCCCCCTGTTTAAAAAGGTTTGAGGACTCCTGGCTTAAGGTCACTCCAGGCCCGATTTATCACCCGCAGCTCTGGCTGTATGTTGAAGTTGCGCCTTTGCAAGCGCATCACAATTTGCCACTTCCTGGACACGATTCTGGAACACATTAATAGGGGCAGATTTATCAAGGGTCGAATTTCAAAGTGGAAAATACTTCGAAATTCAACCATCATATAGAATATTCCGACTTTCGAATTCGAAGTCGGAAAATTTTATTCATCGTACGATCGTAGTACGATCGAATTTTTTAACTTCGAAAATTCCCTCAAAATTCACTTCGACCCTTGATAAATCTGCCCCTTAGTCTTTAATTTAATTTAAGCAAACATCCTCTCCATCCTGTTGAGATTCAGGGTCAGACTGGCCCACCAGGAAACCGGGAAAAATCCCTGTGGGCCCCAGCAGTACACAATTGCTTTTTCGAGTGTGGTCTGAATTTATTAGCAAGTATAGTATGGGGAGAGTGGGGCTGTTCCATCTGGGCTTTTCTTTTCATCCCTATACAGTGTTGGAAACTTTCCTCCTTCCCATGTGATATTAAAACAACCAGTCACCCAAAAGAAAACAATTCAAAATCGTATTTTATCACATTAATCAAGCAAAATTAACTTTAATTACACTATATAGATTATTTGAATCCTGTTTCCTTCAGTCTGGGAATTCATAATTATAACAAGCAGGCAGGAGCCATTTTGTGGACACTGTTATTCAGACAAGCCTTGTATCATCTCAGAATCTTGTTTGTGCACCAGAATGTGGGACCTGATGTCCATCCCCATGCCCTGGTTACACAATTAAATGGTGAAGAGAACTGGGGAATGTGGGGAGAGCAGTCACATGTAGGAAGTGCTGAACAGAAAGTGAAAGTAATTGCCTAAGACATAGAGGAGGGGCAGACAATATTTGATTGACAGCTGAGATTTTTAAATGAGTTTACAACAGCTATAAATGCTTTAATAAAAAATAGAAATTGGATTTCATGTTTAATTTTAAAAGGACTTTTATTATACAGCATTTTGTGTCTGGATGACAGGTCCACTTTAATTCACCTCCTTTTTGTCATCTTTTGTTGTTTGTCTTCTTTAAACATCACACACAGATGTAGAGAGTTTCTTCAGAATATAGGACTCATGGAAAAGCAAAGGGAGTATAAAGTTTGCCTGTTAATCAAGTATTAGCAAATCATCAGTATTCAGAAGGACCTCTCTGCTCCGGTGTGCCATGAGAAAGGCCAATGAAAAACAGATAAGCAAATATTTAGTGATGGGCGAATTTCTCCAGTTTCACGTGAAAATTCGTGAATTTCCTGCAAAATTCGCAAAACGGCGAAAAATTGTGAAATCCGATAGTTCAGGAAAACATCGTGACATTTGAAGGTTTTCGCGAAAAAAATTTGAAATCGTGAAATTCGATAATTTTCACCAAAAAATCATGAAAATTGGAAATTGACGCCGACGAATTGATTCGCGAATTTATTCACCGGCTGCGAAACGCAGACATTTATTCGCCCATCACTACAAATATTCAATCAGGGGAGGGAGGCACATTCCTACATGCCACAGGGAAAATGTGAGAGAAGGCCAGCAATAAAAGGTAGAAGCTAGTGAATATTAATTTCAAGGAACGGTACAGCATTGGAATATACTTTGGAAAAAAAAAAAAGCCTTATGACAGCGATTGCTTTGTTACACCCTGCGCCACTTCGCCATGTGGAAATGTGTTACCACTACGATAATTCACTAAAATGCAAAGGTGAGTCTCAGTAGCCAAATGCTCAGGCTTGTATTTGGGGAGAGGCCACCAAGGCCCGGGCCTAGGGTAGCAAAATGTTTAAGGGTGGCAAGGTGCCCCTAAACATATATATAACTTAGTAGTAGTTGTACGGACCCTGAGGCTTATGTTCCCCTTTTCATTTGGAGCCTCATGGTGGAGAAAGGGTTTCCTAAGGGGCAGAGCCCTTGTGATTGGTACAACATGGTTGATCCCAAAAGCAGCCACAAGGTGTCGCTGCTGTGCCCTATAAAAGGAGATTGCCATGTGCTCAGTCAGCCATTACTGGTGGAGGATTTCTGATGATTGTACTTCATGAGTGAGTTCAGCTGCAACTATGTAGAGGCAGGAAGGCCTCTGAGGCTGGGGTGGCGACCCCATGCCTGGGAGCTCGATCAAGAGGGTCGACAGCTCCCGATTTTCCCAACTGAATGTGAAATGTTCTCGCTATATGCAGTTCTGGGAGCTACAGTTCAGCTACGGATTCAGCAACAGTGTGCTCACGCTATAGACAGTGCTGGGAGCTATGTCTGAAGGATAACACAAGCTGCATGTGTTCATGGAATGGATTCATCGCTGTGGATGCCTGCTCCAGCTCTAGGTGCACGTGCCATTGTGACGTCACTTTGCGCGCGCCAGTCTGATTAGGTGCTAGTTTTCACCAAGGAGCCATGCACAGTGTGCTGCAGCACAGGAGAAGTTCATGTGAACGTGGCTGGCTGACTGGCTGCAACTTCAATTATCTGCAATTTGAAATTAATTAATTAATTAATTAATTAATTAATTAATTAATTAATTAAATAATAATGATGCTGTGTTGTCTGCTGAGTAATGTGAACTAAAAAGATGCTGCAGCCAAGATTTAAAAAGAGGCTTTTTATTTTATAATGAATATTTAACACTGCCACTGGAGCACAAAGGCAGGCTAACTTGTTGATTATTACAAAACAAGGGGCACATGTCTGTAGCTAAATAAAAAAGGTGTTGTTGAACTTGAACACTTGAACAACATAAACAATCCAGTAAATAGTAAATTCATTTTCTATAAAGACATTGACATATGTGGTCTGAGGACAGTGGATGTAATTTTCTAAAGAGCTGTTAGTATTGTGGGACAAACCCTGTGTGCAGATTGTGAGAGTTACAGTTTATGCTGGTTGGCTCTATAAGCCCCAATATTGTTCAGATATTCAGGAAGGGCTCAGTGGTTAAAGGAACAGTAATACCATAAAATTAAAGTGTTTTAAAGTAATGGAAATATAATATACTGTTGCTCTGTACTGGTAAAACTGATGTGTTTGCTTCAGAAACACTACTATAGTTTATATAAAGTTTAACAAGCTGCTGTGTAGCAATGGCAGAAATTGAAAAAAGACTATATGGCACAGTATAAATAGTGGATAACAGATAACACCATTATGTTCTACAGAGATTATCTGCTGTGTAACCTGAGCCTTTTCTCCTTTGAATGGCTGCCCCCAGCAGCTTATTTATATAAACTATAGTAGAGTTTCTGAAGCAAATACAACAGTTTTACCAGTGCAGGGCAACAGTACATGATATTTTTATTACTTTAAAACACTTTAATATTTTGATGTTACTGTTCCTTTAAGGACATGCAGTTCACTGAAAGGGAAATATACACAGTAACATAGAAGGTTAGTTTTAAAAAAGTCATCTATCAAGTTCAACCTTTTAAATCTATATATACAGTAACCTGCCTAACTGCCAGTTGAAACAAAAAACCCCATTTGACGCCTCTCCAATTTGCCTCAGAGGGGGGAAAATTCCTTCCTGACTCCAAGATGCAACAGGACCAGTCCCTGGATCAACTTGTACTATGAGCTATCTCCCATAACCCTGTATTCCCTCACTTGCTAAACACCATCCAACCCCTTCTTATACCTATCTAATGTATCAGCCTGTACCACTGATTCAGGGAGACAATTCCACATCAACTGTCCCATTTTGAGCGGTACAGTCCCGCTTTTGACAGCTCAACCCACAGTCCTGCGTTAGTACTGAAAAGACCCTATTTCTCTGCACTGAACAGCCAAAAGAGATACAATGTTTCTAACTTAATTGGCTCTTGGAAGAGAGCCCAGAATTAGTGATCGGCAAATTTATTAACCAGGCGCGAATCTGTGGCGAATTGCAGTGTTTCGCCACTGGCAAATACATTTGTGAAATTGCACCGAAAAATTGTTGTTTTGACGCTGGCGTCAATTCCGACACCGGCATCAATTTAGACGCCGGCGACAATTAAACAGACGCCCAGTAACTTTAATGAGTGTCAAAAGTCACCGGGTCGGAATTTGTTGCCGGCGTCTGAATTTTCACTGGCGCCAAAATTCGCGTTTCGAAAAGTTTTCGCCCGTTTCGTGAATTTCGCTGGAAATTTGCGAATTTCAAGCAAAGCGAAATGGGACAAATGCGCCCATCACTACCCAGAATAGATAATTAAGACACATTTGTAACAGTTTTGATAGACTCACAGCTTAAAGGGCAATTCACCTTCATTAATGAAACCTAAAAACCACAGAAATGTGTTCAAACTTTCATAAACCGGCAAATCTTGTAAAATTGGCATGGTAATTAGGGGTGTGGCCGCAATAAAAGGGGCATGGTCAAAAATTTTCTCCCTCTTTCCATTTCCAAAAATGTTGGGAGGTATGCCTTTCCAATATTTAGCCGGAAACTCCTTCTAACCAGAATTTTAGATATGTCACATGACTTGGGGCAGCTGGGAAATTGACAATATGTCTAGCCCCATGTCAGATTTCAAAATTGAATATAAAAAAATCTGTTTACTCTTTTGAGAAATGGATTTCAGTGCAGAATTCTGCTGGAGCAGCACTATTAACTGATTCATTTTTCCCATGACAGTATCCCTTTAAAGATACAAAAATAATTTTATTAATTAGCAGGTCGCCCTACGCGTTTCGACCACATGAGTGGTCTTCATCAGGGGCCAAATATTATACAATTACAAAAAAGTATAAGTTTTCATATGACATCATAATTGATAAGTTTGCAAACAGAAAAGTTTCTTCTAAAAGGCTTTGTTAATCCTAAAATGTTTAGATTTTCTCAGATTTACACTTCAAGCTAATCTATGTGTTATTGTTAACTGTATTTACTGATATACATATTGGCGGTATTTAAAATAGTTGTTTATGTTTTAATATACAATTATTTCCATTGTATTAAATGTGTTTTTTTTTTATTATTATTGTGCATAAATCCTGCCATGCGAACACGTTACATCGACTGGATGAGCATTTTATATCGAATTTTCGCTAGCGTTCATTTCTGCCTAGCGAAACTTTACTAGCACTCTTGCTCTTAGGTTCATTTGAATAGGGCAGGTACCTAAAAGTCATATGGACGTCTTTAATAGTAATGTTGGTGCAAATGTTTGAAGACAATGTTTGAAGACAAAAGAGATCCTCTAATGCCCTAGACATGAGCCCACCCTTATATAAATGTTGTATTTATTATTCTATATATACTGTATATTGTGAGTGGGTCCCTAAGCTCAGCAAGTGACAGCAGCACAGAGCATGTGCAGTGAATCAGCAGAAAAGAAGATGGGGAGCTACTGGGGCATCTTTGGAGACACAGATCTTTACTGCTAAAGGGCCGTGGTTGCCTTGGGCTGGTACAGAAGCACAAAATATAATATACAACAATGGTTGGCCCTCTACTGGCCAAAGTGTAAAACTACACTGTATGGTGTACAATATCTGCTTGTTTCACACAATTGTGGCACTGAGACCCCCTCCTGCACAGTAACGGGAAATAACTGATAATTTAACTCCCACATTCTTAGTTCAATTCTGATTTTTTTTTTCTGTTGGCCTGAACTGTTTCAGCTTAGGGGGAAAACGGGAGAAGCGAAACGGGAGAAATTCGCCCATCACTACTGAGCACCCATTATCCAGAAAGCTCAGAATTACAGGAAGGCCGTCTCCCATAGATGCCATTTTAATCCAGTAATTCAAATGATTTAAAAGGATTTCTTTTTTCTCTGTAATAATAAATCCATAAGTGGTACAGGTATGGGGATCCGTTATCTGGAAACCCGTTGTCCAGAAAGCACCGAAATACAGATGTCCGTCTCCCATAAGACCCCATTTTAGCCAACTAATCCAAATTTTAAAAAAACTATTTCCTTTTTCTGTGTAATAATAAAACAGTAGCTTGTACTTGATCCCAACTAAGATATAATTAATCCTTATTGGAAGCAAAACCAGCCTATTGGGTTTATTTAATGTTTATATGATTTTCTAGTAGACTTAAGGTATGAAGATCCAAATTATGTATCCGTTAAGATCCGTTACCGGGAAAACCCCAGGTCCCGACCATTCTGGATAACAGGTCCCATACCTGAACCTGATCCCAACTAAAGTAAAATTAATCCTTATTAGAGGCAATCCTATCGGGTTTTATTAATGTTTAAATTATTTTTAAGTCAACTTAAGGTATGAAGATCCAAATCACGGAAAGGCACCCCTCCTGAACATTCTGGATAACAGGTCCCATTCCTGTATAATAAACATGTTCTGGCTGGGGTAAAATGAAACTCACAGTACAGCAAATGAATGGTGAATGGACTCTACTGTGTAGTGAGGGGAAGCTCCCAGCACGGCGTCTTTGTATCACAAATTAGGGCAGGCAGCCCATTGTTGGCCTAGGGTGAAACTAGTTTGCTTTCAAGCTAAAGGCCTTTTCATATGCAGCAAGTGTTCAAGAATATATCACATTTATGTAATCTCTCTGCACTTTGCTTGGTGCATCACTTGGTGCAGTGTATCAGACTGGAGACCCGTAAAACTTGTGGGGGCCCAGGTGTCAGTGGAACCTTCTGCTCCAACCATTTAACCTATTTCATTGTAATTTATTTATGGGAATAAACAGGACAAATAGCTGGAAGGATAGGAGGATAATGAGGTTGAATGAAAAGGAGGAGAAAAAATAGTTTGAAGAACTGGTATATGCTCTAAAACTGGGGTCCCCAACTTTTTTACCCATGAGCCACATTCAAATGTAAAAAGTTGGGCAAAAACACAAATGTGAAGGGCTGTGATTGGCTATTTGGTATCTCCTACATGGCCTGACAGCCTATAGGAGGTTCTGTTTGGCAGCACTTTTAAGATGACCTCAAGTTAAAAGTTGAAAAAAATATGAACATCGATTTTAACTGAAGTAACAATATCTCTTGTGGGTGACCAAAATATGAAAGCTACCACTGAGCTCCAAGGCTTTATAATGGTAGAGGCAGTGGGAGAGCTTAGTATAGTGAAGTGGATGCTGATCTATGGGGGCTTGGAGCAGTAGCAGGTGGGTCTCAGTCTGAAGGACTGGGTTAGAATTGGGTTGAACTGAAAATTGCAAATAGGGTGAGATTTGGGGTGAGTATGAATTTGCAGCACTGGATATTCTTGAAATGGACACATCTATATCTCCCTATGGTGCAGATTCACTAACAGGCGGATTTTCGCCAGCATCAGCTTTGCACCTCCTCGCACCACTTTGCCAGGCGGAAATGCGATACGAATGCGCTAATTCACTGATATGCAAAGTTTCGTGGGGGTCGAACAATGGCGTTACTTCGGCTGTGCGAGCATTTCATAGCAAAGATGCGCTAGCGTTCATTTGTGCCGAGAGAAACTTCGCTAGTGATCTTGCGCTTAGATCAATTTGCATAGGGCAGGAAATTTAAAGTTGTATGGACGTCTTTATTATAAATGTTGTTGCAAATACTTGAAGTTACCACTTTTTATTACAAATGTCCAGGGAACCTTAATAAAGACAAGAGAGTTAATATAATGCCCTACACATGAGGCCACTGTAAAATGAATGTTCCATATGTTATGAAGTGTCTGGAGAAAACCAGTTACACAAAAAAGTGCAAGTTAGGACTTTTGCAGCCAATCCCGCTTAAAAAAAAGAAAAGTCGCCAGCATTTTTTCAACTTTAATGCATTTCTGGCTCACAGGATATGATGTAAGTGACAGAAGATCGAGGAAGATCTCGCTGCTTTTTAGCACTTCGCCTGGTCTGAGGTCGCAAAGTCAACTCTGGCGAAAGAGGTAACGTTCAGTAAAATCCTCACTGTAGTAATTTGTGGATTAACGATTGTTCGCCAGAGCGAAAAGTTGCCTGGCTATAGAGTGCAACGACCGCTAGTGACAGTCTCTTTCGCTAGCGAATTAACGCCTGCGCCTGTTAGTGGATAGGCGAAGTCCCTGTGAATGGTAACACTGGCGAATTGTCGCTAGCGATTGGCCACTTCACCCTTTAGTGAAACTGCTCTATAGTCTTTAATGTTTACATGAGCTAAGGGGGAGCTTGTTCAAAGGTTGGACCTTCAAGTGATATTTGATATCCAAAGGTTTGACACGCACTGGTGAAGTCTCACCGACAATGTGTATTCTGTTCATGGGAGCAGGAAGTACCATGTGATGTGATGTTCAGTTGGCTTTCCCTTTAAAAATAAATGAATAATAAGGATTCTCAAATAGAGAAGAGGATGAAGACCCAAATGCAGAGTAATTTGAAACTGAAATTAAGAAGATTTGCCTTTTCTGAATCCTTTATAACCACATTATTTCCATTATTTAACAGAGACACACACAGTCTGCATCATTTTATTATTAATATACTTAACAAACTTTTTGGAGTTAGTCTTCGCCTCTGCTGCAATCCACTCTTCATTTTCTATCTTTGCTTTCCAGATTGCTGCTTGACAACAATTGTTATATTGTTGTTATCGGTTTAAGTTGCCAGGAATAGGACTTTCTATAACATGCTTAAAGTAAATGCAAATTATACATAACAAAATACAGTGGGGACTGACACAACAAGCACATTATATACAGTGAGAACCAGTGGGTACTAGCACCAAGAATACTATATACAGTGAACGGTAGCTATCAATAGTGATGGACGAATACATTTGGCAGGCGCAAATGTGCGGGGAATTTCCGTGTTTCGGCACTAAATTTGCGAAACTCACATTTTAATTTTGGGCGACTTTTTGCTGGCATTTCGCAAATTTATTCAATGACGGCGAAAAACAGAAATTCGTTGCAAATTCTTGAATTTTTTGGCAAAACGGCAGAAATTCAACTATCACAAACTCTTCACTCTCCCATATTTTGTGGCAGTTACCTGACTTTGCCCCAGCCTCCTGTTACTTCAAATATGTACATTTGTGATGCAGATTAGCAAGGCCAGCATTAAGACAACTAGAGATGAGCTAGGGAGTGATAGAGGATACAGTGGCCATCATTTACTAACAGTTGCACTAGTGCAGCGATGAATTGGCAAATTGTTTTTGATGGATCTCCTACCTGTTAAAAATTAATATAAGGACCTAATTGTGGTTTCCCTGAATCTCAATTTCTATACATGTTGGGTAAAATACACAGTATTATCCCTTATAATAAATGAGCGATACTCAGAGTTCCCTGTATAACTCAGCCTGCAGCCTTGTGTCTTTATATGGTCACAGAACAACCCCTCAGTTACTTCTAATATCCTTATCATTTACAGTAGGGGGTACATTATCCCTTATAATACATGAGTGATACTCAGATTTCCCTGTATAACTCAGCCTGCAGCCTCGTGCCTTGATATGGTCACAGAACCCCTCAGTTACTTCTGATATCCTTATCATTTACAGTAGGGGGTACATTATCCCTTATAATAAATGAGCGATACTCAGAGTTCCCTGTATAACTCAGCCTGCAGCCATGTGCCTTTATATGGTCACAGAACCCTCAGTGACTTCTAATATCCTTATCATTTACAGTAGGGGGTACATTATACCTTATAATACATGAGTAATACTCAGATTTCCCTGTATAACTCAGCCTGCAGCCTTGTGCCTTTATATGGTCACAGAACAACCCCTCAGTTACTTCTAATATCCTTATCATTTACAGTAGGGGGTACATTATCCCTTATAATACATGAGTGATACTCAAGAGTTCCCTGTATAACTCAGCCTGCAGCCTTGTGCCTTTATATGGTCACAGAACCCCTCAGTGACTTCTAATATCCTTATCATTTACAGTAGGGGGTACATTATCCCTTATAATACATGAGTGATACTCAGAGTTCCCTGTATAACTCAGCCTGCAGCCTTGTGCCTTTATATGGTCACAGAACAGCCCCTCAATGACTTCTAATATCCTTATCATTTACAGTAGGGGGTACATTATCCCTTATAATACATGAGTGATACTCAGAGTTCCCTGTATAACTCAGCCTGCAGCCTCGTGCCTTGATATGGTCACAGAACAACCCCTCAGTGACTTCTAATATCCTTATCATTTACAATAGGGGGTACATTATCCCTTATAATACATGAGTGATACTCAGAGTTCCCTGTATAACTCAGCCTGCAGCCTTGTGCCTTTATATGGTCACAGAACAACCCCTCAGTTACTTCTAATATCCTTATCATTTAAAGTAGGGGGTACATTATCCCTTATAATACATGAGTGATACTCAGAGTTCCCTGTATAACTCAGCCTGCAGCCGTGTGCCTTTATATGGTCACAGAACCCCTTGTGACTTCTAAAATCCTTATCATTTACAGTTGGGGGTACATGATTGCCAATATAGCTCTGTAGTATGCAAGTCTATTCTTCCCTGTTTTGATATACAGTATGTTTATGGTGTACTTTTCCTCTTAGTGATATTAAAATATAAATAATTAGAAAGATGTGGATCCATTAGCAATCACATTACATGTTCACTATCCATTATTCCCAGTGCCACAGGTAAAAAAGCTAAGCATTGCCCTGAGACACTACTTTGTGTTTAAGTGCCAATAAATGATATATAATGAATAAGGAGTATTTTCTCTTTAAATAGAGGCTGAGTGGAAAACTTGCTAAACCGGTTGATAAAGAGAGAGGGGCTTCTAATGGCTGATAATTGTGCCAAATGGCTACTTGCTATAGAATTACTGATGTGTCTTTTTGTAAATCTGTTTTCTGAAAAAAGTGTGTTTTTACTTTGGGCAGATAATATACAATTAGCTCATTACAGTCAGTACAAGCTTGATCCAGGGACTGGTCTTGGAGTGAAGAAGTGAGTTTTTAACCCATTCTCAGGCAGCTCTACTCCAGGGCAACAACAAACAGTTTATTAGCTTTGAGTTATGTTTTGGTAGCCGAGGATGAGTAGAGTATAACAGTGCTTTATTAGCAGGCTCATGCAGCCATTACACAACAGTAAGCAACTGTAACACCACAAGCTGTATAGAAAGCATGCACAGTATAAGTCTTGAGCACAGTGACATCTATAGGCCATTTGTATAAACACCACACCTTTTTTACTAAACTCTGATTTTTCTACTTCGAATTTACTATTTCATGGTTTTAGAAAAAAAAAAAATTACCTTATTTATAGAAAAATCCAAATACAAAAAACCCAAATGAATACAATCGTTAAAAAAAAACTTAAACACAGCAAAAAAAGCTGAGTTTACAAGCTGTAAAAAATTCTAAAAAGCAGAAAAACTCAAACTGAATAAATAGTTTAAATTTCACCTAGGACAATTCCCACTGACTTCTACATGAACTCACATGCTTTTACATGCCAACATTTTACATGAGTTTTTCTCCTTTTATTATAGCTTAATAAATACTTGATTTGAAGTTACAGTTCAAGTTTATGAGCAAAAAAAAAACGTTGAATCGTGGTGAAAAGCCAGATTTGAACGTTTATAAATGTACCCCTTAAATGTGTTTAATGTATTGATAATGGGTGAGTGCACCTCTTGTCTTCAGGTGACTGCCCTCCAAAAATAGGCAAATTATAGTTTATAGACAAACCTATAGTATTATAGAAGAAGTGGAGACATAGGTCCAATAACTAATTAGTCCTTTCTGAAATGTAGGTTGGGAGTGGGGAACCTTTCAGAGAGGATGAGCAAGTCCTGTCCTAGAAAGATCATTAGTGATGGGCGAATTTTCGCTTTGCCGAAAAATTCGCGAATTTCGCGCGAAATTCGCGAAACGGCGAAAAATTCGCGAAACGGCGCCGGTCCGTTTTTCGAAAAAAAAAAATTTTGACGCCGGCGAATTTTTTCGGCGAATTTTCGCGGGCGTTTCGCGAATTTATTCGCCTGCCGCGAATCACGCGAATTCGCGCCTGGCGAATAAATTCGCCCATCACTAAAGATCATAAATAGAAGTGTAAGCAATTGTTGCTGATTTCTCCAATTTCCATTGCTTCTGTCTAGTGATGGGCGAATTTGCGCCGCTTCGCTTTGCCGGGAAATTTGTGAATATCCCGCGAAATTCGCGAAAAGGCAAAAAATTCACGAAATGGCGAATCGCGTGAATTGGCCCATCTCTACTTCTGTCCTGCCATGTTGCTTTGTATAGAAGCACTTCAAAAAGTTCCACTCAGGCCCGGATTTGCGGCAAGGACGCATAGGCCTAGGGCGGCAAAAAATAGAGGCGGCATGCCGCCCAGCCGCATTATGGGGATGTGTGCGTCCCCATTCAATTACACCAGCTGCGCCGGCGTTTTTTCGCTGGCGTGCTGGGAAGGCGGGCGCTAGGACCTGCGCGGCCACCTGGTCGGACCGCGCGGCCTAGGGGCGACCGGCAATGAAATCCGGCACTGGTTCCACTGTAAAACAAGTTATAAACAGCACATTAGCAAGAAAAATTGAGTTTTTGAATTAGAAAACATTTTTCCAGAGAAGCAAATGAAAAGCTGCAGCACCTTAATTCAGCTTTTTGCAATCCTTCAGTGAAATATCAGAAAAGCACATGCAACCAGTTACATAGTAACAAACTGAAAAAAAAGACACACGTGTCTATTTATAACCTGTCCAACTGTTAGTTGATACAGAGGAAGTCAAAAAGCCCCATCTGAAGCCTCTCCTGCCTGACTCCAAGATGATAATGTCCCATTAACAACCACCCACGGTACCCGATCCTGTAGCCAGTTTCCTATCCATGTGCAAACAACCTTACTGTATTAAACTCCTTGGCAAAAATTCATATAGATCACATTTTCTGCTCCCCAACTGACCAACCGCTTGCTGACCTTATCATAAAAAGCAATCAAATTTGTCTGACATGACCTATCCTTCAAAAAACCATGCTGTATCTAGGTTTCTATTCCATCTGGAACATTAATGTACACATTAATTTTGAGGAGCCCTTTCTGTACCATATTCTGTGTCAACCACTTACTAGATTGAACTGAGCCATCAGTGCCCTTAAATTTTGACTCAGTTGCATACACGGAAGAAAAGAACCAATTTAGAAGATTTGCCTTTTCTGAATCCTTTATAACCACATTATTTCCATTATTTAACAGAGACACACTCACAGTCTGCATCTTTTTACTATTAATATACTTAAAAACTTTTCTGGGGTTAGTCTTAGCCTCTGCTGCAATACACTCCTCATCTTTTGTCTTCCTTTGTCTTTCAGATTGCTGCTTGACAACAACTGTTATGGTGTTGTTATTGGTATAAATTGCCAGGAATAGGATTTTCTATAACATGCTTCAAGTAAACACAAAATATACATAACAAAATACAGTGGGAACTGACACAACAAGCACATTATATACAGTGAGAACCAGTGGGTGCTAGCACCCAGGAATACTATATACAGTGAATGCATAGCTATCAACACTCCATGTTTTGTGGGAGTTACCTGACTTTCCCCCAGCCTCCTGTTACTTCAAATATGTACCTTTGTGATGCAGATTATCAGGGCCATTATTAAGGCAACGGGACCTATTGGGCCCTGTGCCATTCGGGCCCCATGTTGGAACCAGTACACAGTTGAATACCTCCCAACTCCTGATTTTAACCAAACAGCATGCTGTCCTGGATCCTTGCCTAATGTCCCGCTCCATTTATTGCCCACTTGTGACGGCACAATTCAACTGCTCTGGACTGGAGGAAGAATGCAACATAAAAACTGCATTGGAGATTCCTAATCCTTTGGCTCAATTTATAAGTGCTGCCCTCTGCCATTCTTCAGCCCCCTCTCCTCTGTTATCAGTTTGCATGTGACTTGCTAGTTATCAATCTATACTACCACATGCATATTCTTTTAGTTGTCTGCAACTCACTATATTATCTTTTTTACCTTTATTATCCATAATACATTCTGCAGCTCCTGTCATGCGGCAGAGCCTGATATTGAACTGCATCTCCCATTTTGTACTACAGTTCCAAGTATCTGTTGGGTGATGTTGGTATAAGAAATTTAGCTACAGCAGGAGGCATCAAATTAAACAGTACTGATATAAAGAATTGCTCTTTTTCTCCCTCTATGGAATGTTTAAATGTTGGGAGATGTGCAGTAAATAGCAACAGTGAATCCTTTCATAGCCTCCCAGTGTATTGGTTAGACTGGTATTTCTGCCAAGGCTGGCATTTAAGGGGTTACATGAATCCGCCCTGCCCAGCTCTCCAGCTCCAATACATGCTTAGCTTAGCTAAGAGGAGAGGGACAGGACAGTAAATAAGTGTGGATGCCTGGGGGAGAGACATTGGGTAGTTGCATTACACAAAGGGAAGATGAGCTGGAGGCAAGTAGGACCCTATACAAGGCTAAGAATAGCATACTTCCCAACCGTCCCGTTTTTAGAGGGACAGTCCCACTTTTGACAGCCCTTATTTGTACTGGAAAGTCCAGTTTTTCTCTGCACTGAACAGCCAGAAAAAGAAACAAAGTTTCTAACTTAATTGGCTTTTGGCAGAGAGCCCAGAACAGTAAATGAACATGGTAATTAGGGGTTGTGGCCACAAAAAAATGGGCATGGCCAAAAAATTGCAACGAGCTATGCGGGGCAACTTTTTGTCCCTGTTTTTATTTCCAAAATATTGGGAGGTATGGAATAAAGGGGATTGCTATTGATTAACCAATGAGTGACTGACTGCAGCCTGCAATACCAAGACTCAGGGGTTCTTCCAAAATAGTGTCAGTTGCCAATTTTTAGATTGTAATTGTACAGTTCTACCAGTTCTCCAGAGCTGCACACAAGCAACTGGGAACACTGCTAGACCCTCAATTATACCAGTCATTATACATACAGTATAGACAGACAGACAGACAGACAGATGTTAGATAGATAGATAGATAGATAGATAGATAGATAGATAGATAGATAGATAGATAGATAGATAGATAGATAGATGATAGATAATAGATAGATAAATAGAGAGATAGATGATAGATAGATAGATAGATAGATAGATAGATAGATAGATAGATAGATAGATAGATAGATAGATAATAGATAGATAGATAGATAGATGATAGATAATATATAGATAAATAGAGAGATAGATGATAGATAGATAGATAGATAGATAGATAGATAGATAGATAGATAGATAATAGATAGATAGATAGATAGATAATAGATAGATAGATAGATAGATAGATAGATAGATAGATGATAGATGATAGATAGATAAATAGAGAGATAGATGATAGATAGATAGATAGATAGATAGATAGATAGATAGATAGATAGATAGATAGATAGAAAGATAGATAATAGATAAATAGATAGATAGATAGATAGATAGATAGATAGATAATAGATAGATAGATAGATAGATAGTAGATAGATAAATAGAGAGATAGATGATAGATAGATAGATAGATAATAGATAGATAGATAGATAATAGATAGATAGATAGATAGATAGATAGATAGATAGATAATAGATAGATAGATAGATAGATAGATAGATAATAGATAGATAGATAGATGATAGATAATAGATAGATAAATAGAGAGATAGATGATAGATAGATAGATAGATAGATAGATAGATAGATAGATAGATAGATAGATAGAAAGATAGATAATAGATAAATAGATAGATAGATAGATAATAGATAGATAGATAGATAGATAATAGATAGATAAATAGAGAGATAGGTGATAGATAGATAGATAGATAGATAGATAATAGATAGATAGATAGATAATAGATAGATAGATAGATAGATAGATGATAGATAATAGATAGATAAATAGAGAGATAGATGATAGATAGATAGATAGATAGATAGATAATAGATAGATAGATAATAGATAGATGATAGATAATAGATAGATAAATAGAGAGATAGATGATAGATAGATAGATAGATAGATAGATAGATAGATAGAAAGATAGATAATAGATAAATAGATAGATAGATAGATAGATAGACAGACAGATAGACTACAAGCGCTGAAAAACAATTCCTAGATATATTTAAGGGGTGGTTCACCTTTAAGTTAACTTTAAGGGGGTTATTTACTAAACTCTAAATTACTAAACTCTGAATGCAAAAAAAAAAGATTGTAATTGTACAGTTCTACCAGTTCTCCAGAGCTGCACACAAGCAACTGGGAACACTGCTAGACCCTCAATTATACCAGTCATTATACATACAGTATAGACAGACAGACAGACAGACAGATGTTAGATAGATAGATAGATAGATAGATAGATAGATAGATAGATAGATAGATGATAGATAGATAGATAGATAGATAGATAGATAGATAGATGATAGATAGATAGATAGATAGATAGATAGATAATAGATAGATAGATAGATAGATAGATAGATAGATAGATAGATAGATAGATAGATAGATAGATAGATAGATAGATGATAGATAATAGATAGATAAATAGAGAGATAGATGATAGATAGATAGATAGATAGATAGATAGATAATAGATAGATAGATAGATAGATAGATAGATAGATAATAGATAGATAGATAGATAGATAGATAGATAGATAGATAGATAGATAGATAGATAGATAGATAGATGATAGATGATAGATAGATAAATAGAGAGATAGATGATAGATAGATAGATAGATAGATAGATAGATAGATAGATAGATAGATAGATAGATAGATAGATAGAAAGATAGATAGATAGATAGATAGATAGATAGATAATAGATAGATAGATAGATAGTAGATAGATAAATAGAGAGATAGATGATAGATAGATAGATAGATAATAGATAGATAGATAGATAATAGATAGATAGATAGATAGATAGATAGATAGATAATAGATAGATAGATAGATAATAGATAGATAAATAGAGAGATAGATGATAGATAGATAGATAGATAGATAGATAATAGATAGATAGATAGATAATAGATAGATAGATAGATGATAGATAATAGATAGATAAATAGAGAGATAGATGATAGATAGATAGATAGATAGATAGATAATAGATAGATAGATAGATAGATAGATAGATAGATAGATAGATAATAGATAGATAGATAGATGATAGATAGATAGATAAATAGATAAATAGAGAGATAGATGATAGATAGATAGATAGATAGATAGATAGAAAGATAGATAATAGATAAATAGATAGATAGATAGATAGACAGACAGATAGACTACAAGCGCTGAAAAACAATTCCTAGATATATTTAAGGGGTGGTTCACCTTTAAGTTAACTTTAAGGGGGTTATTTACTAAACTCTAAATTACTAAACTCTGAATGCAAAAATCACGAAAAATTTGTGATTTTTTTTTCTAAAATCTGACTTTTAAAAATCATGAATTTTTCAAAATGTATTACACCACAAAGATGGAAAAGTCCGAATCTGAAAATCTGAAAATCCGGCATCTCAGACCTGTTGAGGTTGCATATACAGTTAGAGGCCAATTCACCAAGCTCGAGTGAAGGATTCGAAGTAAAAAAACTTTGAATTTCGAAGTGTTTTTTGGGCTACTTCGACCTTCGACTACGACTTCGAATCGAATGATTCGAACTAAAAATCGTTCGACTATTCGACTATTCGATAGTCGAAGTACTGTCTCTTTATGAAAAAACTTCGACCCCCTAGTTTGCCATCTAAAACCTACCAAACCCAATGTTAGCCTATGGGGAAGGACCCCATAGGCTTTCCTAAGTTTTTTTGGTTGAAGGATATTCCTTCGATCGTTGGATTAAAATCCTTCGAATCATTCGAATCGAAGGATTTAATCGTTCGATCAAACGATTATTCCTTCGATTGTTCGATCGAACTATTTGCGCTAAAATCCTTTGACTTCGATATTCGAAGTCGAAGGATTTTAATTCTCAGTCGAATATCGAGTTAATTAACCCTCGATATTCGACCCTTGGTGAATTTGCCCCTTAGTCAGTGGGAGAAGCCCCAATGATTTTTGATGTGCGCTGGGTTTCAGGCAATTCCCTTTCGTTTTTGGAGTTTTTGGGTAAAAATTACGAAACGATCGTGAAAATCAGATAAAAAAATCTGAAAAATTTGTGAAAATCTGATTTTTTTCCCGCAAATGTAATAATAAATAAGCGTGAAAAACCCGAGCAGATTTGATCGGAGTTTGTAGCAGAAAATATTGAGATAAATTCGGACTTTGATAAATAACCCCCTTAGCATGTTATAGAATGGCTAATTCTAAGCAACTTTTCAATTGGCCTTCATTATTTGTTTTTTTTATAGGTTTATAATTATTTGCCTTTTTCTTCAACTCTTTCCAGCTTTCAAATGAGGGTCACTGACCCCATCTAAAAAACAAATGGTCTATAAGGCTACAAATGTATTGTTATTGTTACTTTTTATTACTCATCTTTCTATTCAGGCTCCTCCTATTCATATCTCAGTATCTTGTTCAAATCAGTGTATGGTTGCTAGGGGAATTTGGACCCTAGCAACCAGACTGCTGAAATTACAAACTGGAGAGCTGCTGAATAAAAAGCTAAATATCTCAGTATCTCAAGAAACACAAATAATAAAAAATGAAACAATTGCAAATTGTCTCAGTATATCACTCTCTATATCATGCCAAAAGTGAACTCAAAAACCCCGTTAATAGAAAAAGGTGAATTTCAACTCAAAGTAAAGCCTTTATCTAATTATGTCTTTATTATACAGATATAAATAGGTACATTCTCCTTCTTGATATTAACAGTTTTATTTCCTCTACATTTGATCATGACATCATTGATTGCTGAATATTAGCTGCTTGTGAGAAACACAGTAAATATTTCCCTTACATTTTATGCCCAGTATACAGTATATACCAAGCTAAAGATGAGCTAGGGAGTGATAGAGGATACAGTGGCCATCATTTACTAAGGGGCCAATTCACCAAGCTCGAGTGAAGGATTCGAAGTAAAAAAACGTCGAATTTCTAAGTGTTTTTTGGGCTACTTCGACCATTGAATGGGCTACTTCGACCTTCGACTTCGACTTCGAATCGAAGGATTTGAACTAAAAATCGTTCGACTATTCGACTATTCGATAGTCAAAGTACTGTCTCTTTAAGAAAAAACTTCGACCCCCTAGTTCGCCATCTAAAAGCTACCGAACTCAATGTTAGCCTATGGGGAAGGTGCCCATAGGCTTTCCTAAGTTTTTTTGGTCGAAGGATAATCCTTCGATCGTTGGATTAAAATCCTTCGAATCGAACGTTTCGAAGGATTTAATCGTTCGATCAAACGATTATTCCTTCGATCGATCGATCGAACTATTTGCGCTAAAATCCTTCGACTTCGATATTCGAAGTCGAAGGATTTTTATTCCCAGTCGAATATCGAGGGTTAATTAACCCTCGATATTCGACCCTTGGTGAATCGGCCCCCTACAGTTGCACTAGTGCAGCGATGAATTGGCAAATGGTTTTTGATGGATCTCCTACCTGTTAAAAGTTAATATAATGATATAATTGTGGTTTCCGTTTATATTCAATTCTTATTTTCTATACATTTATAGAAAAAAAAATTAAATATATTTGCCAGTGTTACTTCTGCTGGTGTCATCTTGTAAGATCAGAAACAAAAATATATGTGAGATTCGTGAATGTCATAGCAAAGAGCAGTAGAATAGAACGGCACCACTCAATCTTTTCCAGATAAAAATGCCTTTATTGCAGCAACGTTTCAGGCCTTAAATGGCCTTTTATCAAGCAATAAAGGCCTGAAACGTTGCCGGGATGCCCAGAGTTCTGCAATAAAGGCATTTTTATCTGGAAAAGATCGAGTGGTGCCGTTCTATTCTACTGCTGTTTCATGTGCCAATGGAAAGTGGCCACTGGGGAATGTGCACCACAACACCAAAAGGTGTAAGTAGCTGTGCTGACTATTCCATTTCTACATTGTCATAGCAAAGAGGACAGCAATCAGCAATGTTTTCCTAAAAAAATAATATTTTTTTACAGATGATTGAAAACATTTTAATACGATGATGATTCTCAATTTCTATACATGTTCGGTAAAATACACAGTATTATCCCTTATAATACATGAGTGATACTCAGAGTTCCCTGTATAACTCAGCCTGCAGCCTTGTGCCTTTATATGGTCACAGAACAACCCCTCAGTGACTTCTAATATCCTTATCATTTACAGTAGGGGGTACATTATCCCTTATAATACATGAGTGATACTCAGAGTTCCCTGTATAACTCAGCCTGCAGCCTTGTACCTTTATATGGTCACAGAACAACCCCTCGGTGACTTCTAATATCCTTATCATTTACAGTAGGGGGTACATTATCCCGTATAATACATGAGTGATACTCAGAGTTCCCTGTATAACTCAGCCTGTAGCCTTGTGTCTTTATATGGTCACAGAACAACCCCTCAGTGACTTCTAATATCCTTATCATTTACAGTAGGGGGTACATTATCCCTTATAATACATGAGTGATACTCAGAGTTCCCTGTATAACTCAGCCTGTAGCCTTGTGCCTTTATATGGTCACAGAACAACCCCTCAGTGACTTCTAATATCCTTATCATTTACAGTAGGGGGTACATTATCACTTATAATACATGAGTGATACTGAGAGTTCCCTGTATAACTCAGCCTGTAGCCTTGTGCCTTTATATGGTCACAGAACCCGTCCGTGACTTCTAATATCCTTATCATTTATTATAGGAGGTACCAGTATAATTAATATATATCTGTATTACCCTACTATTTGAAAAAAAATAGTAGTATCTATAAAAAACCATGGAAGCAGATACAGTCTCCCTATACATAGATATATATAAAGTATGTTTACGTGGTGCAATGCTTAATGGAATCATAATATAATTAGGGAGAACTAGATCCATTAGTAATCACTTTACTTCTGCACTGACCGGTTTCACCACCTAAAAAACACTAAGCTTTGCCCTGAGACACTACTTTCTGTTGAAGTGACAATAAAGCATATTTAATGCATAAGGAATATTTTCCCTTTAAAGATGCAACTGCGGAAAACCTGCCAATCCGGTTGATGCAGGGCGACTAATGGCTGATAATGTTTCTATTTCTAAATCTGTTTTCTGAAATTTTCAACTAAAGTTAAATGCGTCACTTTGGGCAGATTATATCAAATTAGCGCATTACAGTCAGTACACGCTTGATCCAGGGACTGGTCTTGGAGTCCGGAAGGAGAGGTTTTTCCCCATTCTCAGGCAACTCTGCTCCGGGGCAGAAAACCACAAGTTTTTCACTCTGTTCAATCACCTGCAAGTAAAACAATGAAAGCAAAATCATCACCAGCGATATGGATGCAAATGTATCCTGTGTTACTAAATAAGCCCTAGCGTGTGCTGGATCTATCGTCTAGAATTATCTCTCTGTTATTTCGATTATTAAAAAGCATTTTAATTATAAATAAACATATTATTGTCACCAATATGGATTCATGCAGATCAGTTATTATCCAGTGCAAGCTTTGATTTTATTATTACAGAGCAAAAAACATTTTTGAAATTTATTTTTAAAAATCTGAATTATTTGCTAAAAATGGGAGATGGCCTGTAATTCTGTACTTTCTAGATAAGGGGCTTCTAGATAAAGGACCCCATCTATAACCTAAAAATTGAACACTTAGGGGCAGATTTACATAGGGGCAGATTTACATAGGGTCGATCTAAGTAAATGTGCCCCTTAATAATATGATTTTATATGGGCCTTTTATGAACAACTTCTGTTCCAAATAATGGACAAAAATATTAGCAAACGATGGGGCAACCGCTGCCCCCATCGACGTTCCCTGGCATTGCCAGAAATATTGATCGTTAAATCTGGTCAATGAACTTTGATAACAGTTCAAGTACTGAACCAATGGCCGATATTATTGGGCGTCCTGGTGGGTTCTTAAGTCATTTATGTTCCTTCGGGAGAAGATACAAGACTGGAGTGCGGGGATGTTCTGTACTTAAAAACTCCTATTCTTGCTTCATAATTGTCCCATTCAACCTGGCATCATTTATTAGAGAATCGATCTCTTTTTTGATTTCAAACACTGGGTCATATCCTGTTTGTTCATAATGTTCTGTCACATTCAGTTGTCTATAGGCTTCCTCCATATATTCCTGTCTATTCCTAATCACAATTGCCTCACCCTTGTCCGCTTGTTTTATAATTATCCCTTCATTATTTTGAAGGGAATGTAGGGCTTGTTTCTCTGACAAAGAGAGGTTATGCTTAACTTGTCTATGGTGGGTATCCCAATTATGTGTCACTTAGGGGCCCATTTACTTAGCTCGAGTGAAGGAATAGAGGAAAAAAAACGTCGACTTTCGAATGTTTTTTTTGGCTACTTCGACCATCGAATGGGCTACTTCGACCTTCGACTTCGTTTCGAACGATTCGACTTAAAAATCGTTCGACTATTCGACCATTCGATAGTCGAAGTATTGTCTCTTTAAAAAAAACTTCGACCCCCTAGTTCGCCACCTTAAACCTACCGAGGCCAATGTTAGCCTATGGGGAAGGTCCCCATAGGCTTCCTGACAATTTTCTGATCAAAGGAAAATCCTTTGATCGATGGATTAAAATCCGATCGATCGAACGATTATTCCTTCGATCGTTTGATCGTAGGATCCCTCGAGGAACCCTCGATATTCGACTGGGAATTAAAATCCTTCGACTTCGAATATCGAAGTCGAAGGATTTTAGCGCAAATATTTAGATAGAACGATCGAAGGAATAATCCTTCGATTGAACGATTAAATCCTTCGAATCGAACGATTCGAAGGATTTTAATCCAACGATCGAAGGATTATCCTTCGACCAAAAAAATTTAGCCAAGCCTATGGGGACCTTCCCCATAGGCTAACATTGAGTTCGGTAGCTTTTAGATGGCGAACTAGGGGGTCGAAGTTTTTTCTTAAAGAGACAGTACTTCGACTATCGAATGGTCGAATAGTCGAACGATTTTTAGTTCGAATCCTTCGATTCGAAGTCGAAGTAGCCCATTCGATGGTCGAAGTAGCCCAATAAACACTTCGAAATTAGAAGTTTTTTTACTTCGAATCCTTCACTCGAAGTTAATGAATTGGCCCCTACAAATTAAGCCGGGAATTCTGCACAGCTGCACAAACTTTTATGACATTTTGGACTTTTTAAATAATTTTTATACAATTAGCTTGCACTAATAATTTAATTGTATTTAATACTTGATTGTTATACTCCACAGTGGTGAGGGTTAACTGTGGTTCACATTTCTGATTGAGAGTTGGGAACACTTTAAAGCACTCTTTCACTTTTTTTTGTACACTTTTTGTTGTACACACTTGAAAAAGGGCCCTTGTTGCCCGAAACATGTTGTGTGGATGTTCAATAAATACTAAATAGCAGGTATTCTGCATTTTGCTGCTTCTTGATTCACTCATTCTACATATTGAAGTGTTTTTACTGATGTTATAGTCCTGTGCAGAACAAATTTTTGAGACCCGAACCTGCAACTCGCATATTTACCCACTAACCGACCCTCAGCACGCAACTGCCTTATCCGCAACCCAATCTGCAACCTGCCGACCACCATTAAACAGGAAGTGCTGTTGCTGCAAACCTGAAGTGACATCAGTAGTGATGGGCGAATTTATTTGCCAGGAGCGAATTCCTGCGATTTGCCGCGGTGAATAAATTTGCGAAACCACCGTGAAAATTCACTGGATGCCGGAGTCAAAAACGAGACGCCGCCGCCGTTTCGCAAATTTTTCACTGTTTCACGAATTTCGCGGGAAATTAGCGAATTTTTCAGGGAAGCGAAACACCCCAAATTCGCCCATCACTAGACAACATCAAAAGTGGGAGGAGACAAGAAAAAACATTTTGTAAAATTTTAAAAGGAGTAAAATATAGACAATATAACATTCTATAAGAAATATAGAAAAGACTCGCAACCCATAGACCCGCATCTATACCAACACCTGAAAATCCTACTCTCATCCCGCCCGTAGGGTACTCGATTTTTTTGCAGGTACCAGACCCGCTGCTGGACTCTAACTGATGTCAATATAATCAGTATATGGACCTGTTTTTCAGCATTTTTAACCTAGTGTCAACCCCAGACAGAAAGGGTATTGATATATATAGAAATGTATAGAAATGGATTTCTCATAGTAATTCTTTGGTGGAGCTGCATTCTCTTACCATTGTTGCTGTTGGGTTAGGCATACTGAACTGACAGTCCTGATTTTGACCGTTCAGCCCGCAGTCCCAGATTATTACTCTTTGATCTCCTGCACTGAACAGCCAGAAAAAAAGATACAACGCTTCTAAAACGGATTGAGCCCAGAATGGCAGGTGCACTTAGATACATTTGTAACTACCGTATATACTCGTGTATAAGCCGACCCGTGTATAAGCCGAGGTACCTAATTTACCTAAGAAAACTGGAAAAATGTATTGACTCGTGTATAAGCCTAGGGGCCCCATGTCAGATTTCAAAATGTGAATGTGTAAATGTGTAATCATGTTTTATGGCATAGAAATCTATCTAAAACTGTTTAAAAGAGCCTCCCCATAATTCCATCAGCAGGAACATGACACTGCAAAAATATGCTTACCCTGAGAAGGATCAGTGTGGGCCAGGTTATAAATAGGACACAGTTCTCTAGCACAGACGCATAGTGATGCCACTGCTGATCCGACGGGGTGAAAACATCAAAATCCCTCATAAAATGGCTGGAGAAATGTTCCCCTTTACACCCAGCACCCTGCAGAGACAGAGGGAGCAACTGGAGAGCGAAGATCGAAGGAGAGCGTTGAGCATCGAACTCTTGTCCCGCAGAGCTTTGACTTCCAGCCCAGCAGTGCGACCCCCTGTGACCCGGCCCCAGCAGGACTGTCTGTGACTGACTGTCACGATCGCCGCCCAGAGCAGGTCCAGGAGCTCCGGGCGGCGCGTCCTTCCCTGTCCCTGCCGGCGTTCGCTCCCAAAATGGCGGCGCCCATGGCCGCCACGTGGGTAGCGGCTGGCGCCGCTACCCACGTGGCGGCCGCGGAAGGAGCGTATCTACGGTATGACCCGCGTATAAGCCGAGGTTGAGTTTTTCAGCACATTTTGGGTGCTGAAAAACTCGGCTTATACGCGAGTATATACGGTATTTAAAATAAACAAAGAAACAATTTAAGATAAGCAGGTCTCTTGGGGACAACTGTGACTTGTGGCTTAAATGGCAATTCACCTTCATTAGCAAAACTGTAATAACACATAAAACCATACCCTAAAACCCCCAGAAATGTGTTCAAACTTTCCACAACCTGCCAAATTTTGTAAAAAGGTTGTGGTATTTAGGGGTGTGGCAAATGTTTTTCTCCCTCTTTCTATTTTCCAAATGTTGGGAGTTATGGGTTAGGGAGTGCTGGTGGCCATTCTTAGTAAACTTGTAGTAAACTAGTAGCACTCAAAAGGCAACTTCATATGGGAGAGTCCATCTTTGAACTCAACGAGGGCCGGTGCAGAAGCCTGAAACTAAGTGGAATTCGTGGACCAGTACATATAATTACAATATGCCTTTGTGCAGTTATATTTCATTATCACTATGTGATCTTGAAACAGTAATGATACATCAGCAGTTTCCAGCCCTGGCAGCCCGTTTTTAGGCCTCATCCAATTCCTAATAAAAACATATTGTTAGTGTTTGAAAAATGTATAAATTTGAATTTGGACATTGTACCCTTCTTTCCATGTTGTAAATGACCTTCAATAGTTATGGACGAATTAATTTGCCGGGTGCGAATTCGCAGCGAAATTCCACGTTTTGCCACTGCCAAATAAATTCATGTAACTGCCGCGAAAATTCACTGGCGTCAAAATTTTTCTGACGTGCGGCGGAAAAGTCGCTCACGTCAAAACCTTCACGCTTCAAGTTTATTCGGACGCCTATTGACTTTAACACAGCGTCAAAATTGACATGACTGTCAGAATTGACGTGGGCGTCAAAATTCGCATTTCGCTAATTCACTTTTTCGGGAAAAACAGGACTAATTCGCCCATCACTAACCTTCAACTATTCACACTCTTTAAAGGGGTTGTTCACCTTTGCATTAACTGTCAGAATGATGTAGAGAGTGATATTCTGGGACAATGGTTATCGGTTTTTATTCTTTACTATTTGTGGTTTTTGAGTTATTTCGCTTTTTATTCAGCAGCTCTCAGGTTTGCAGTTTCAGCTATCTGGTTGCTAGGGTCCAAATTCCTGATTTGAATAAGAGACTGGAATATGAATAGGAGAGGTCTGAATAGAGAGATGAGTAATAAAAAAGTAACAATAAGAAAAAGTTTGTAACCTCACTGAGCATTTGTTTTTTAAATGGGGTCAAATCATTCAAAACACTATAAAAAAGAAAAAATGAAGACCAATTTAAAAGTTGCTTAGAATCAGCCATTCTATAACATACTAAAAGGTGAATCACCTATTTAAGGGAAATGTAATGATAGTCACCAAGTTTGAGATAAAATGTTTATTTCGCTCAGGTTACAAGTGACAGGGAAGACCCTACAACCCACAAGGGGGAACTGATGGTGTCCCTGAACCTGTGTGTCCTGTGACCTTTGAATTTTGCTTCCTTCTTTTTTAAATTTATTTTGCAAATTACAACCCTCCAACGTTGAAAACAAAGAAATATCGCAGGAACACTCGTCGGCGCTCCTTACTTTGTCGGCGTCCTCCGCCAAATGGGCGCTGCATCATGACGCCGGCGTTAAAACGTGCGGCATCAATGCACAACGTCAGCGCGTGACGTGTGACATCATCACGCATGTTTTGCCGTGAAAATCGGCCTATAAAAGGACGCCAGAGGCCTACAGTCATTGCCCAATTATAGGTCCAACTTATTGTGTTCCTGGGCGTGTTATACTACATTTTGACCTTTGATTCCTGATCTTGACCTCGGCCTGTTACCGCCTGAACTGACCTTTGCCTGGATTTGACTCCTCTACTTCTTCAACTGTATTGGAACCCGCTGCTTCCTCCTTGGTCCGTAACTCCAACCTGAGCCTTCGGGCCCTGACAATATAGAAGCTCAATATTCTCATAGGATAAATTTGAGTCTGTTAGATTAACTAGTTCTTCTAAGCTTGGAACATGAGTGGATTTCAACCTTCTGGGAATTAAGAGCCTAGCAGCGGTGAGTATGTGGAACACTACTTTCTGAAGTTGAGGGGGATCATTTTGTAATCCCAAATTGAGCAAGGCTAGAGACGGTGTCAGCCTAGTGATTATCCGGTGACCTGATTCAGTAATTGTGAAACTCCTACCCAAAAGGAGGTCAGCATAGGGCATTGGATTAGTGAGCCTTCTGCTTTACCACATCTCCAACATGTTGTAGATACTGAGGGGAACATTGGGTGGAAAACTGTAGGTGCATTATACCATCTGTAAAGTATTTTCCTTTGATTTTTCACATGGTTTATACATTTGGAATATTTAAGGGCTGAATTTTCTGCTTGGATCCAGTTTTCCATCGTGAAATTCATACCCAGATCTTGTTCCGATCTCAGAATGTGACTAGGTTTGTTCCTCAGGTTATCGTGTACATTTTTGAGAGGCTTTTCTGTTGTCCAGCTGCTTTGAAGCCCAAGGGGGCAAATTCACTAACCTCTCAAGATTCGCCAGGACAACTCTAATTTACTAAAATCCGAAGTTGCGTCCAGGGCGCCGAACGCTGGTGAAGTTGCGCTAGCGTTACGGCGCCAAGCAAAGCGAAGTTGCGATAGCGTTGGCTAATTTGCATAAGGCGGGAAGTTAAAGTACAATGGACGTACAGTATATGTTGCAGCAAATACATTACACTACACAAGCCCAGGGAACCTTAATAAAAATAGAATTGAGTTGTTATATTGCCCTACACATGAGCCCAGTGTATAGTTTATGTGCCATATGTTAGGAAATGTAGCTACCCCAAAAAAAATGTACGCTATTTTTCAGCCTATCACCCTGAAAAAGGAAAAGACACCAGCGTTTTTTGGGACTTAGAAAAATTTTCAACTAATTTTTGATGAAGTCCTATCTACTCTATTGCACTTCACCTGGTCTGAGGTGGCGAAGGCAAGTCTGGCGCAGGAGGTAACGTTCAGTAAAATCCGCATCTTAGTGAATTTGCGTAGTTACGTCCATTCGCCAGAGTGCAAATTTGCCTGGCCATAAAGAGTGAAGCACCACTAGAGTCTATCTCCTTTGCTAGTGAAGTTACGCCGGCAACCGTTAGTAAATCGGCGAAGTACCGAAATGACGTAACGCTGGCGAATTTTAACTCGCGTTAGTCACCCCTTCGCCCTTTAGTAAATTTGCCCCAAGGTTTCAAAAGCCGTTCTCTTTTGGGGCAAGTCTTTAATATATGGAAGTAGGAGGTGCCGAATTTGAAAATATTTGTACAAGTCGTGTTTTGGTAGTTGGTATTCCATTTGTAGGCTTTCAAATGAGTTCAAAAATATTGTTTTTGCACTCTGATCTCTGTCTTGTCCAGAGTGTCTTGTACTCCGCTCACTGTCCTGTGCAGTCTGTTCTGTACTGTGTCTGTTCCATTCTGTCCAGTTGTCTGACACTCTGGCAACTCCGTCGTTTCCAGTTCAATAGCCCTTTTCTAGGCCCCTTGCAGCTTCTTGCCTGCAATACCCATTATCATGCCAGTCGTCAGTTTCTGGGTATTTTACTCATTGGGTCTCTCCTGACAACAAGTAAAAGCTGCTACCTCATTGGTTGATTTGGGTTACTAGGCTTATTACAAACTTTATTACTTCTACAGATACAATGTAATCCCGATAAACTTCTGATAGCCTTGTGCCTTTATATGGTCACAGAACCCCTCAGTGACTTCTAATATCCTTATCATTTACAGTAGGGGGTACATTATCCCTTATAATACATGTGTGATACTCATAGTTCCCTGTATAACTCAGCCTGCAGCCTTGTGCCTTTATATGGTCACAGAACCCCTCAGTGACTTCTAATATCCTTATCATTTACAGTAGGGGGTACATTATCCCTTATAATAAATGAGTGATACTCAGAGTTCCCTGTATAACTCAGCCTGCAGCCTTGTGCCTTTATATGGTCACAGAACAACCCCTCAGTGACTTCTAATATCCTTATCATTTACAGTAGGGGGTACATTATCCCTTATAATACATGAGTGATACTCACAGTTCCCTGTATAACTCAGCCTGCAGCCTTGTGCCTTTATATGGTCACAGAACCCCTCAGTGACTTCTAATATCCTTATCATTTACAGTAGGGGGTACATTATCCCTTATAATACATGAGTGATACTCAGAGTTCCCTGTATAACTCAGCCTGCAGCCTTGTGCCTTTATATGGTCACAGAACCCCTCCGTGACTTCTAATATCCTTATCATTTATTGTAGGAGGTACCAGTATAATTAATATATATCTGTATTACCCTACTATTTGAAAAAAAATAGTAGTATCTAT
Source organism: Xenopus laevis (assembly GCF_017654675.1). Lineage (NCBI taxonomy): Eukaryota > Metazoa > Chordata > Amphibia > Anura > Pipidae > Xenopus > Xenopus laevis. The sequence continues at coordinate 160,704,391 of NC_054379.1, forward strand.
AAAAAACCATGGAAGCAGATACAGTCTCCCTATACATAGATATATATAAAGTATGTTTACGTGGTGCAATGCTTAATGGAATCATAATATAATTAGGGAGAACTAGATCCATTAGTAATCACTTTACTTCTGCACTGACCGGTTCCACCACCTACAAAACACTAAGCTTTGCCCTGAGACACTACTTTCTGTTGAAGTGACAATAAAGCATATTTAATGCATAAGGAGCATTTTCCCTTTAAAGATGCAACTGCGAAAAACCTGCCTATCCGGTTGATGCAGGGCGACTAATGGCTGATGATGTTTCTATTTCTAAATCTGTTTTCTGAAATTTCCAACTAAAGTTAAATGCGTCACTTTGGGCAGATTATATCAAATTAGCGCATTACAGTCAGTACACGCTTGATCCAGGGACTGGTCTTGGAGTCCGGAAGGAGAGGTTTTTCCCCATTCTCAGGCAACTCTGCTCCGGGGCAGAAAACCACAAGTTTTTCACTCTGTTCAATCACCTGCAAGTAAAACAATGAAAGCAAAATCATCACCAGCGATATGGATGCAAATGTATCCTGTGTTACTAAATAAGCCCTAGCGTGTGCTGGATCTATCGTCTAGAATTATCTCTCTGTTATTTCGATTATTAAAAAGCATTTTAATTATAAATAGACATAAAAAGACAATTGCTTTGTCACCAATATGGATTCATGCAGATCAGTTATTATCCAGTGCAAGCTTTGATTTTATTATTACAGAGCAAAAGACATTTTTGAAATTTATTTTTAAAAATCGGAATTATTTGCTAAAAATGGGAGATGGCCTGTAATTCTGTACTTTCTAGATAAGGGGCTTCTAGATAAAGGATCCCTTATATAACCTGAAAATTGAACACTTAGGGGCAGATTTACATAGGGTCGAATATCGAGGGTTGATTGAAGTTAAATCCTTCGACTTCGAATATCGAACTCGAAGGATTTAGCGCTATTCGTTCGATCAAACGATCGAACGAAAAATCGTTCAAAACGTTCCATTCGAAGGATTTTAATCCATCGATGGAACGATTTTTGTTCAATAAAAAAAATCTAGCTAAGCCTATGGGGACCTTCCTCATAGGCTAACATTGACTTCGGTAGCTTTTAGGTGGCGAACTAGGAGGTCGAAGTTTTTTGTTAAAGAGACAGTACTTCGACTATCGAATGGTCGAATAGTCGAACGATTTTTAGTCGAAGTCGAAGGTCGAAGTTGCCACAAAAACCATTCGAATTTCGAAGTTTTTTTTATTCATTCCTTCACTCGAGTAAATGGGCCCCTTAAAAATGGATACTATAACATACAGAATAAACTGATGTACTAAAAAGTTGTATAGTACCTCCCTATTGTAAAATATAAGGATATTATAAGTTATCGAGGAGTCCCATGACCATATAAAGTATATAAAGTATATAAAGTTCATACTTTCATGGCATCCGCCTCTTTAGAGAAAATTTGTTTTTAATTGTGGTTTCAAAAAGCTCTAATACCATTAAAATTGGACCTTTAATAAATGGAGAAATTCCAACACTCACAGTATTTGTGAAAAAGAAAAAAAAAACATTTTATGGAGAAGATATAGTATCCTAGTATGCATTTCTGTATAAATAATTTGTAATAAATATATATTATAATTATAATAAATATAATATATATCAACACAAGCCACACTTACAGGACTTAAAAAATGAAAAATTGTTCAATAAAGGTTACATCAAGTCTTTAACCTTTATTAAACAATTTTCAATTTTTAAGTCCTGTGAGTGCTGCTCGTTTGTGGATGATGTGGATGAATCGCAGATTCTGCACCCAGGTGAATTAACTTCATTTTTCGAGAGTGCCGTTATCCTGGTGGACTAGATATATAAATACAAATTCATAAACAGTTGCAATAAACAATAAATCGTCTTTACATTCAATTGTATTCATCCAAACAACTACAATTTATTTAAGAAAAGTATATAAAAAAAAAAGAATGTTTTAATGGATAGAGAAGCTCAGGGCACCCCGAGTACCACTATATCAGCACCATCCTATAGTTTGGGGCAGATTTATTAAGGTTCGAGTTGTGTTTTCCACGAAAATGCGAGTTTTTGAGTTGATGTTTTTGGTCACAACTCGAATTTTTTGAAAATTTTCCCATATTTATTATGCCCCAACCCTAGAAATCACTCAAATCCAAAAATCCACCATCTAAAACCTGTCAAGGTCATGTAGGAGTCAATGGCAGAGGTCTTGAACCATTTGAAGATGTTAATGGCCTTCATGATGTTCGAGTTTTTTTCAGGGGATTTTGCCCGAAAACTCTTATCAATTTGAGTTTTCAGGTTGCTAACCCCGAACTCACTGAAAATTTGACCTTTGATAAATAACCCCCTTTATCTATTTTAGGAAATATTTATATTTGCAAAGATATTTGTGTTTACATCTGCCGAACTCAATAGAATGGACCCTTTAATGATTTTATTTTTCTGAGAAATCCTATTTAAAAGATGAAAGCTTTTAATATATTATCAATAACATCGCTTTAAAGGACTGTGAAGACAAAGCAGAGCCTGTTATTAAGCAAATGAACACCGGTTGTCAGGCCCGGACTTAGGGAAAGGCCCCCTAGGCCCGGGCCTAGGGTGGCAAGATGTTAGGGGCGGCTGCGGCTGCTACTCCTGGCTCCGGCTGCAGAGTCCTGCTGTGTGCGCAGCGGCAGCCGGCAGCGCCTGTCAGCATTCAGCTCTCTACTCTCTCTGGCCGCAGATGATCGCTTCCGGGCAGTCAGACAGTCATACTCAGTATGCGCACAGCACGCAGCGCACGCTGTGCTTGGTGACGTCATCACGTCACATGACTGCGCATGCGTCACTCGGCGCCAGCGGCCAGCCCAGCCAGCCTCACTCAGCCTGAGCTGAAGGTACTTGAACATCACATAGTCTTTTCAGAAGTTGCAGCCAGCCTCACTCAGCTGAGCTGAGGGTACTAGAACATCACATGGTGCTAGTCTTTTCAGAAGTTGGCCCATCAAGTAAGTTAAAAGGAAAATAAAGACAGAAAAATAATTTGGTGTTCTTTTATTTGATAACCCTGCAGCCTAAAGTTTAGTCCACTAAAATTGGCCAGATATTTATTGAGTAAGGATTGCATTGTGCTGTTAATGTGGTCCTACCCCAATTGGTCTGTTTAGGCTTCCAATGTAAACCTATTTGTTGGCCCAGGCCAAAGCATTGTATTAGCCCAATATAATGTAAATTTGGCTGGCAGCCCGCGGCCCGCCCCTTGCTGCAAGCCTGCACCTGAAATCATTCAGCAGTGGCTGTGGCAGAAGTTATTCCAGAAAATGCGGGGGGGGGCGGCACAGTAGCTGGGCCTAGGGGGGCAAGAAGGGTAAATCCGGCCCTGCCGGTTGTCGAAGGATAACACAGGGACTTCTATTTATAAGAGCTAAATGCTGAAAGATGTCTAAACCCATATTAAACGCTCAACTCTCTTGTGTGTTATTACATCATTTAATGGAATTGTTCAGTGTAAAAATAAAAACTAGGTAAATATGTATCTAATATAGTTAGTTAGGCAAAAATGTAATGTATAAATGCTGGAGTGAGTGGATGTGTAACATAATAGCCAGAACACTACTTCCTGCTAGGGATGTAGCGAACAGTTCGCCTGCGAACTTGTTTGCGCGAACTTCGACCGTTCGCGTCCGCCTAATGTTCGCGAACATTTGGGAACGTTCGCAATTTGAGTTCACGACCATTCGACCGCTAAAATCGAACGATTTCCATTCGTTCGAACGATTTCCATTCGTTCGAACGATTAAAATCCCTCGACCGTTCGATTCGAATGAAAATCCTTCGATCGAACGATGAAAATCGAACGATTTTGCGGGTGTTCGAAGCTCGCGAACGGTTCGCGAACCGTTCGCATTTTTTGCCGGTGTTCGCGAACGGCGTTCGCGAACACCAAAACGGCGGTTCGCTACATCCCTACTTCCTGCTTTGCAGCTCTCTTGCTTTCCACTGATTGGTTACCAGGCAGTAACCAATCAGTGACTTGAGGCCGAGCCACACGGGTCATAACTGTTGCTTTTGAATCTGAGCTGAATGCTGAGGATCAATTGCAAACTCACTGAACAGTTTTGTCCCATGTGGCCCCCCTTATAGTCACTGACTAACTCAGAGTTAGAGAGCTGAAAAGCAGGAAGCAGTGTTCTGGCTATTATGTTAGACATCCACTCACTCCAGCCTTTATACATAAAATTTTTGGATAATTAACTATATTCGATACATTTTTTTATTTTGTACAGCCTATCTCAGAATTTTTCGGAGTTTTCACCCGAAAGCTCAGAAAACATCGTGAAATTGCCCGAAACCCCCGACACAACCAAAAATCAATGGGACAGTTCCCATTGACTTTTATGAAACCTCGACAGGTTTGAGATGCCGTGTTTTTATATTCGGGTTTTTAGCCCCGGGGTTTAATAAATTCCGATAAATTTTTGAATTTTTTAAAAGTCCTATTTCGGGGAATTTCGAGTATTCGGAGCTTAGTAAATGACCCCCTTAGAATTGACCCCCGTAAATTCGGCTTTATCATAATTGTTGCTGCAAAAACTCAACTTTATCGGATTATCCAGCACAGATCACATTGTCAAAAAATAACTTCAGGGACATCTGCCATTGACTTCTACATGTCCTCGACAGGTTTGAGATGGAGAATTTTCAGACTTAGGGTTTAGTATTTTAGGGTATAATAAATCTCTAAAATGTATGGGCCCCTAATGGGCCCCTAAATGTATGTATATAAAAGCTGCACAGTTGGAGAATAGTTTATCTAGATAAGACACTCCAAGGAAAACTAAGGACCCAGTTTATCAATTATCATTATATTTTTGCAAACGTAGTGATGAGCCAATCTGTCCTATTTCGGTTCACCCAAAACCATGGAAAAATATTCAAAAACGCTGAAGGTTTTTTTTTTTTTGCACATTTCACACTTTTTGGCTGCTTATTTGCACAAAATACACTGAAGTAATTGGGTTTTTATTTCACACAAAATGCATTGAAGTCACTATACTTTAGCAAGATTTTGCTGTGTTTTAATAAAAAAAATCCTTGATGTAGAATGTTGGAATTCCATGCCAAATTCCTAACTTTTGTGTTTTTTGTTTTCATGCAAAATGCATTGAAGTGAAACAGCATTTTTGGGCTACATTCTTATCCACCAAAAATACATCGAAGTCTTTTGGCTGTTTATTCACCTGGGGTTTTTTCCACACAAAAAAACAGTGAAGTTAGTGTATTTTTTGTGCTGAAAATGTTTGCTGCAAAATTTTGCTGTGGTTTAATTAAATAATACCCTGATGGCGAAATGTGTAATTTCATGGGAAATTCAGGCAAGAAAATTTTGATCATTACTACTGATGAGTAATGCTCATAAAATAGTTTCAAAATGTTTCTGGAATGATTTGTGTTAGTGCTTGGGGCAGTGTCTGAGCTGCGCTAAACACTAACACCTGATTGAATAGTGTTCGAATGCTCAAGCAGTTGAAAACATTCCAACAGGTATTAGGAGAGAGGAGATAGTTATCTTCTCTGATAAATATCACGATTCTTTAAAAAACTGCCCTTCTAGAATTCCTGTTGCCCCTATAGTTCTACTAACTTATAATTCCAAAATAATTGGACTAATGTTTAGTCTTTCAGGCTGCCCAAAGAGTTCTGACTAGTGGCTCCATGCAGACAGGCAACATAAACAGTAGCTAAGCTGATGAGAGCGGATGCAAACAAGAAAGTCCTGTGCAACTGCATGGCAAAGATAACCGTGAAGAACATCATCAGATTCTCTAAGAGGCTTCTAAAAATGCACATAACGAAAGTAGTCAGTACCACGAAAAATAAATTGTAAAAAAAGACAGATAAGCACACATTTTCAGTGCTAATAATTATCAGTGCTAATAAAGTCTCGTGTAAATGAATATATTTTGTATTTCCTGCTAGTGTGAGGGGACTTTGTTGATTAATGGAATAGAGATGAAGTATGAAGCTGCCCTTTTATTAGACACCAGTGGGATCACCTGACTATAGCTGGGAAGGGTGGGAGCTACAACATGGAGCTGGTCACTGCTCCTGTATAAACTATAACAAACAAGGGAAAGTTATAGTCCCAACTATAGTCAGCAAGTAAGTTGCAGGTAAAACTTAGTCCCTTTGTAAAATGTATAATTAAGCAATAGAATTCTTAATGAATCAGATGAAAATTGAGCGTAGGACTGGCCAGATATGGGATGACTTTGACGTAGTTGTTCAGCTTAAATATATTGCAATATATGGACAAACAATCCCTGTTTTGTTTAAAGGGTAAGGCATTTTTCAGTAGCAGTATACACAAAATGTCGCTGTCTTAAATATATTGATAATGGGTTGAGTGCAGAGGACTCTTGTATTTGTCTATATGTGTATATATATATAGTCAACTACAAGAGGTCCTCTGCACTCAACCCATTATCAATATATTTAAGACAGAGACATTTTGTGCTACCTGCAACTTACTTGCTGCTTTCAAAGTAAAACTCCCAAACTTGGCTGCTCTTTTATTAGACACCAGTGGGATCACCTGACTATAGCTGGGAAGGGTGGGAGCTACAACATGGAGCTGGTCACTGCTCCTGTATAAACTATAACAAACAAGGGAAAGTTGTGCTCACCACTATTTTTTTGCAGGTAAAACTTAGTCCCTTTGTAAAATGTATAAGCAATTGAATTCTTAATGAATCAGATGAAAGTTGAGCATAGGACTGGCCAGATATGGGATGACTTTGACGTAGTTGTTCAGCTTAAATATATTGCAATATATGGACAAACAATCCCTGTGTTGTTTAAAGGGTAAGGCATTTTTCAGTAGCAGTATGCACAAAATATCTCTGTCTTAAATATATTGATAGTGGGTTGAGTGCAGAGGACTCTTGTAGTTGACTATATGTATTTTGTGGTCACAACCTCATTTCCCTTGTTATATATATATATATATAATATACATGGAAGTCACCTTGGAGTTCCATGACCTGGCCTTCGGCCTCTTGCTTTTATATGGTCATGGAATGCCTTAGTAACCGATAATATCCTTATAATACGCAAAAGCCATATATAACCTGTAAATGATATCCTTATAAATGGTGACTAGTGATGGCATCAGTTATAAAGTAGTTATTTGAGTAGTTATGTCATTTTTGTCACATGACTCACTAAAACTTGTGTATTATAATAAATAAAGTACCCTTGTTGGAAAATATGAGGATATCAGAATTTACCTCGGAGTTCTGCACCGTGTATAGGCCTCGTGTTTTTATATGGTCATGAAACTCCTCGGTGACTTATAATATCCTTATATTTTACAATATCCAAGATCCAATATCCAATATTTACAAGATCTTGGCCCCCCAGTTTCCATTAGGCTCTGCTCCACTTAGGAAAACAACAAAAATAAAGTTGTAGTGTGATTGGTCCTATAGATTAAGCAAATATTTCATAAGAATGTTTTAATGTATAATTACAGCTATTAACCAATTCTTTATACATTAAAGTTCAGACCTGGTCTGTTTATCTGTTTTTATCTTGTGATGTAAACATTTTACTGTTATTAATAAGATATGTCATATTTATGACTGCATGTTCTATTTAAAAAAAAAAAAAAATTCAATAAAAAAATATTGAAACCTATTTTACAATAGGGGGTACTTTATTCACTATATAAACGGTGCTTCTGTCACATGACTCACTACTTTAACTTGTGTATTTTTAATAAATTATGTATCTACCCCCTTTTGTTAAATATGAAGATATTGTCACCTTAGCGTTCCATGACTTGTGCTACAACTTAAATTACAGATAAGAACAGCTTTTTAGCCCAGGCTTTTGCTGGTAATAAAACAGATTAACTGATAATCCTGATAATTCGGTTTAATACTCTTGTTATCCTATAACCCTCCTTGTCACAAGGCCATTACATACAGTAGGCAAAGTTTCCAGCCTTACCAGTATAAGTTATACATTGCCAGTCTCATAGATATGGGGCAATAGTTGAAAACCAATTTGTAAGGTACTTCTATCACAAATAATGTGTCTTTTAATTGTTCCTGGATGATCATTGTTTAATATATTAAACAGTAATCTAAGTAAATTTGTTTGCGATACAGTTTTTTAACATTATTGCATTATTGAGCTACTTTTTAGTCTTACAATTTAGGGGCAGATTTATTACTATTTGTAAGTGTTTGGGGGTAAATCATTGTAGGAAAACACAAGTGGGAATTTGCTTATTTCATTTCTGAAAAACCACACTTGTGAAGAAAAAAGAAACAACCAACGTCAGAAAACACTATGGGGGTTATTTATCAAAGTCTGAATTTATCTTAAAGGAAAACTATACCCCCAAAATGAATACTTAAGCAACAGATAGTTTATATCAAATTGAATGACATATTAAAGAATCTTACCAAACTGGAATATATATTTACATAAATATTGCCCTTTTACATCTCTTGCCTTGAACCACCATTTCGTGACTCTATCTGTGCTGCCTCAGAGATCACCTGACCAGAAATACTACAACACTAAGGGGCAGATTCATTAAGGGTCGAATTTCGAAGTTAAAAATACTTCGAAATTCGACCCTCGAATTGAAATCCTTCGACTTCGAATATCGAAGTCGAAGGATTTAGCGCTAATCCTGCGATCGATCGATCGAAGGATTTTTCGTTCGATCGAACGATTAAATCCTTCGAATCGAACGATTCGAAGGATTTTAATCCAACGATCGAAGGAAAATCCTTCGATCAAAAAATCACAGGCAAGCCTATGGGGACCTTCCCCATAGGCTAACATTGACTTCGGTAGGTTTTACCTGCCGAAGTAGAGGGTCGAAGTTTTTTTTAAAGGGGAAGTACTTCGACTATCGAATGGTCGAATAGTCGAACGATTTTTCGTTCGATTTCATTCGAATTCAAACGAATTTAACCAATTCGATGGTCGAAGTACCAAAAAAATACTTCGAAATTCGAATTTTTTCATTCGAATCCTTCACTCGAGCTTAGTGAATCGGCCCCTAACTGTAACAGGAAGAAGTGAGGAAGCAAAAGGCAGAACTCTGTCTGTTAATTGGCTCATGTGACCTAACATGCGGTTTGTATGTGTGCACAGTGAATCTTACGATCTCAGGGGGCGGCCCTTATTTTTAAAATGGCAATTTTCTATTTATGATTACCCAATGGCACATACTACTAAAAAAGTATATTATTAGGATAATGGTTCATTTACATGAAGCAGGGTTTTCCACATGAGCTGTTTTACTCAGTATCTTTTAAAAGAGACCTACATTGTTTGGGGGGTATAGTTTTCCTTTAATATTTTCTGAAAAAAACTCTGACCAAATCCGCATGGGTTTTTTGGGCATATTTATTAATACACTTTCCCGAAAATTTTGTTTGCAGAAAAAAAAACGTGAAAAATCTGGTTTTCACGATTTTTTCAGATTTTTCACCAGAAAACTCCGAATTTTGCCGGAAAACTCAGAAAACTTCGGGGTAATGCACGAAACCCACCGCACATCAAAAAAACATTGGGACTTCTCCCATTGACTTATATGCAACTCCGACAGGTCTGAGAATGTGATTTTTTAAAAGTCGATTTTATAAAAAAAAATCACACATTTTTCAGAGTTTAGTAGTGATGGGCGATTTTATCCCGTGTCGCTTTGCCACGAATTTCGTGAATTTCTCATGAAATTAGCGAAACTGGCTAAAAATTAGCGAAACTACGATTTTGATGCTGGCAACAATTCTAAATAGGTGGCGGCGTCGAAACCGACGCCAGTGTCCAAAAAACATTGACACTGCCATCTAAACCGAGAACAATTAAAGCAAGGAACAAACATTATTTATGGAGTCAATTAAATTGGATTTCTTTTTTTTTCATGCATTGTATTATTTCTCTAAAAATTTGTGATGTTTTATTTCTTTAAAACATTTTTTCCACGAATCTCTAAAAAATTGTGGTTTGCTATTTGTTTTTAAAAGTGCAAAAACCAAGAAAATTCTAATACAAAACTTCTCCAGGATTTGAGGCCCCATAGAAGTCCCGGGGGGCTGTGCTGATCCTAATGGACCTTTTTTTAACCATCCAGACTTTCCTGATTTTTTTTTTCATTAGTGAAACTTTTAAATTTTTTGAGGTTTTAGAGATATTTGTATTTTTTAACACATCTTTCAGCGTTTTTCTTCCGTTCGTACTTTTTAAATTTGAAACTTTAAAGGAGAACAAAACCCTAAAAATGAATATGGGTAAAAATGGCATATTTTATATAGTGAACTTATTGCACGAGGCTAAAGATTCAGCTTGTCAATAGCAGCAATGATCCAGGACTTCAAACTTGTCACAGGGGGTCACCATCTTGGAAAGTGTCTGTGACACTCACATGCTCAGTGGGCTCTGATTGGCTGTTGAGAAGCTAAGCTTAGGGCTCGTCACTAATTATCCAGCAGAAAATGAGCTTCCCCTGTAATATAAGCTGATGCTACAGGTTTGCTGATTATTAAATTCTGATGCTAATTGCACTGGTTTCTGTGCTGCCATGTAGTAATTATCTGTATTAATTACTAATCAGCCTTATATTGTGACATTTCTGTTCTATGGGGGTTATTTACTAAACTTTGAATGCATAAATCACGAAAAAATTGTAATTTTTTTTTTTATAAAATCGGACTTTTAAAAAAATCACGAATTTTTCAGACTTTATTAAACTCAGAGGATGGAAAAGTCAGAATCTGAAAATCCGGCATCTCAGACCTCTCGAGGTTGCATATAAGTCAATGGGAGAAGTCCCAATGATTTTTTGATATGCGCTGGGTTTTTGGCAATACCACGAAAAATCGTGAAAATGGATGAAAATCCAAATAAATCGTGAAAATCGGATTTGTTACGATTTTTTCCCACAAACAAAATTTTAGGGAAAGTGCATTAATAAATAAGCCCAAAAACCAGTGCAGATTTGGTCTTTTTTCAGAAAATATTGAGATAAATTTGGACTTTGATAAATAACCCCCTATGTGTATTGTATATTGTGAGTGGGTCCCTAAGCTCAGTAAGTGACAGCAGCACAGAGCATGTGCAGTGAATCAGCAGAAAAGAAGATGGGGAGCTACTGGGGCATCTTTGGAGACACAGATCTTTACTGCTAAAGGGCTGTGGTTGCCTTGGGCTCGTACAGAAGCACAAAATATAATATACAACATTTCTAGCTACTTCTTTAGTTACGCTTTAGTTCTCCTTTTCATTCATGGTTTCACAGAAACTGAGTTGAATCATGGTGTCAAAAAGCTCTAATGTCAATTAAAATTGACCTTTAATAAATAGACCTCTAAGGCTACAGTACTGAATAATATCTAACTTGACTGTTAAGGGTTATGGGATCATCATAAATTGCTCATAATGCAAAATTACCTGTTTGCTTCATGGGTGTCTTGGAAAGATACAGCTATATTTGGCACATCTCACATCACTTTTAGAAGTCATAATAATTTAAAGCCTCTGTAATCCTGCAATTTTGTTAATCATGGTTCTGCTGCTGGTTACTTTAACACTATCTGGATCTGCATCCGATTCATTGTTATTGGAGATGGAGATAACGTAGACAATATGTCCCTTGTGCCGTGTGATACCAATGGAAATTCGATTTATTTTCTTGCTTTACAGAGAAATGGAACATCACTTCTACACAAAGATGAGGAATGGTCATAATGCAAAGCAAAGTGTTTTGCATATAAAGGGGGTTATTTACTAAACCACAAAAATGTGTGCTTTTTTTTTATAAAATCTGACTTTTGAAAAATCTCGAATTTTTGGAATTTATTAAACCCAGAGGATGGAAAAGTCTGAATCAGAAAATCTCAGACCTGTCCAGGTTGCATATAAGTCAATGGGAGAAGTCCCAATGATTTTTTGATGTGCGCTGGGTTTTGTGCAATACCCAGAAGTTTTCAGGCAAAAAAGCATAAGAAATCTGAGTTTTGTCGGTGAAAAATCTGAAAAAATCGTGAAAATCAGATTTTTTTTTCCTGCAGAGCAAATTTTTGGGAAAATGTAATTATAAATAAGCGTAAAAAAACCTGAGTGGATTTGATTGAAGTTTGTAGCAGAAAATGCTAAGATAGAATCGGACTTTGATAAATAACCCCCAAAATGTGCTGAATTCATACATTTCCGAACAGGGGGTTGGGGTTTGAAAGGTTTCATGCAGCTAAAACAGTGACATCTACTGTATATAAAAGTGCTGATAAAGTGTGGACACAGTTTGGCCAATTGTGATGAGCACATTTTTTTATCTGGTATGGATTTGAGATTTACATTTTTGAGAGTGGTGAAAATTTTGCCAAAACTATGCTAGAATTTCATCTAAAGAAAAAACACCTATTGGCTTTGATGCATTGGGTTCAAGAAAAAAATAAGGCAAAAGAACACCCAGATACACGCACATAGTTCGATCGAACGATCGAAGGATAATTCCTTTGATCGAACGATTAAATCCTTCGAATGGAACGATTAAATCCTTCGAATCGAACGATTCGAAGGATTTGAATCCAACGATCGAAGGAATATCCTTCGATCAAAAAAAGTTAGCCAAGCCTATGGGGACCTTCCCCATAGGCTAACATTGACTTCGGTAGCTTTTAAATGGCGAACTAGGGGTCGAAGTTTTTTGATACTTCGACTATCGAATGGTCGAATAGTCGAATGATTTTTAGTTCGAATCCTTCGATTTTAAGTCGTAGTCGTGGTCGAAGGTCGAAGTAGCCCATTCGATGGTCGAAGTAGCCCAAAAAAAACTTCGAAATTCAAAGTTTTTTAACTTCGAATCCTTCACTCGAAGTTAGTGAATCGGCCCCTCAGTGTTTCCTATTACAGTTTCTTGCTAAGATGGGAATGAAAGTTCTCTACCGATCTACACAGTGCCCTGACCTCAACCCAACTGAACTCCTATGTAATTCATTGTAACCAGAGAGAGAGCCTGGCCTATTGCCCATCCTCATCAGAGCTCAACTTCACTAATACTCTTGGGGGCAAATTTACTAAAGGACGAAGTGACTAACGCTGGCAAGAATGAATTCGCCAGCGAAGGAGATAGACTGTAGCGCTACTTCTCACTCTAACGCCAGGCAAATTTTCGCTCTGGCGAATGTGCGTAACTACGCAAATTCACTAAAATGCGGATTTTAATAAACGTTAACTCTTGCGCCAGACTTGCCTTCACCACCTCAGACCAGGTGAAGTGCAATAGAGTAGATAAGACTTCCTCAAAAAAAAAATTTCTATGTCCCAAAAAACGCTGGCGACTTTTCATTTGCAAAAGATCGTAAATTCTTTTAGGGTACCCGGCTTCTCCCCTACATTTCCTAACATATGGTTCATAAACAATACAGTGGGCTCATGTGTAGGGCAATATAACAACTCTATTGTCTTTATTAAGGTTCCCTGGACTTGTGTAGTGTAATGTATTTGCTGCAACATATACTGTACGTCCATATACGTCCATTGAAATTTAACTTCTCGCCATATGCAAATTAGCCAATGCTAGCGCAACTTCAGTTTGCTTGCCGAATTAACGCTAGCGAAACTTCGCCATCATTCAGCTTTTTAGTGAATTAGCGTTGTCCTGGCGAATTTGAGCAAAGCCGTCACTGGAGGTTAGTGAATTTGTCCCTTGGGGCTTAATGGAAGTGAATCCCACCAGCCTAATTTAACACCCATGGTTTGGGACAGGCAAGTGTCCACCCATATAATGTATAAAACTCCATAAGGTTGTCTAAAAGTTTCTCACGGGGATAGTCAGAGACTTTATATTAGACATCTATTCATTAGAAGTGATCAGACGATGCATTAAGCAGGAGTCAGGTACAACTGTCAGTTTAATACAGGTGGCGCTTTGAAATGACACTCCATTCAAAACTGTACGAACTGAGAAGTGTCCTTGTTACTGTGAAAAGGGGGTATCAGGTATGAATCCTGGATCCTATATTTGATGGAGAAGGCTTTATTGATCTTCATGTATCTATTGTGTGCATCAAATGGCTGTTTCTGTACAGTATGAGAATAATTATATCAATCTATCAAATATAATCCATTAAATCGAATACAAATTCCCAGGCTGTACCCTCCTTCCGCTGATTTTTCTGTGTCATTCTGTTCTCCTATTAAGATCTGTTCAGATACTTTAATTTGGTGCCAGATATTGCTAGGTGGTCGGCTGCAGGAGTCAGTAGGAGATATTATTGCTGATGGGGGCTGGAAACAATTAAATGTGCTCCAAACCGGATTCCAACTCCCAGTGAGTATGTTGTTTAGGTAACTGCAGGTAAAGTATACCATTCAGTCTCGATCCACTCATAGACTGTGATAGATGATAGTACCTTGGAACTATATCTACACTGATCAGATTTGGCAGAAGTGTTAACCTACATGTACATTATATTGATGCAGTCAAACACAACCCAACTAAATAACCAACACTGGCCTGAGAATATCCCAGACTCGTGAATTCATATACACACACCTGTAGTTCACTCTCCCTGCTTATGGTGGTGCTGGACTTCCGTAGACCGGGCAAGGTCCCTTAGCAACAGTGAAAAGAAGTAACAGGATTGTTATCCTGATGAAGGGTGGGTTAACTCCCCCGAAACTTTGATCTTGTTGGTGGCACAATAAAAGGGGATATTCCCCGACTGCTAAAAAATTGCGTGTGTGCGGATTCAGTTACTTCTTTTCACTGAGGATATTCCAGACCTAGAGGAAGAGATGCCCTAGCTCTAGTACCCAAACTCTCTCGTAGAGAAAGATACATACAGATCAAATTCCTAAAAAGAGTATATCTCACCCCACAAAGATTAGCTAGGATTTACCCCAGGGTTTGGGATCAGTGACCCAAGTTCCTCAATGAGGTGGGTACCTTCTTCCATGTCTTCTGGGAGTGCCGAATAATACAGGGATTTTGGTGAGAGGTTCTTATGCTGAAACTGCCTTAGCCCTCCCTAATATACTGTCACCCAGTCTCTTTTCTCTGGGTATTGCTGAAACATTACCACTGAGACCCCCGGCTAAATGATGTTTCTTGCAACTGTTCTATTATGCAAACAAGGAAATATTACTACATTGAAAATCTATGGGGCTGCCTGCATTGAATTTTTTTAAAAATTTTTTATTAATGACTCCCTACCCAAGCAGAAACTTGTCTATCAGGCCCGTGGATGCCCTGATGAATTTGATCTTAACAGAGCCCCAGGAATCTAAGAAAAGCATGGCTGATGAAGTAGGAATATATGTAATGTTCTCAGCCTGGTAACCTCCCCCAGCTTGCCTCTTCTTCTTCTCTCACTCCATCTCTTAAATAAAGGGGCTGTTCACCTCTGTATAGTTTACAATTGAAATGCAAAATAAAAACAAATTAAAAAAACCACAGAAAAAAAAGATCTGTGAAAATGATAGATATAAACTATTGGGAACGAAGATGGTAAAAACAGTCTTTGCAACAGTTTGTCACAGGGTCCTACAGCTCCTTATTCTTTTGTATAGGATATATATATAAGGGGTCTTCTTTTTATTAGTTAAACTAATAATTTGCATCAATAGGTTCAGCTAAGCAGCGATGTGTTTAACCAATGCAGTACAACTATCAGTCCAAAGTCCAAGGAATGCCCAACAAGGAGCTGGAAGAACAGGTATTTACCTCGAAGGCAAACACAAAGGAAGAGCTCATTACTAATTGACTCTGTGAGATATTAGACCTGCACTTGAAATAAGCTGAAATGTCAACAGATTTCTGAACAAACAGGATTTCAGGGGGATGTAGAAGCCTATGGATGGTGAAGGTTGGGTGTTGTAGGGTAACACCTACTGAAAGGTATTTCACTCTAATAACTGGAGGCAGAAGGTGGGGATGCTAAAGAGTATATATATATAGAAACAGTTACATCCACTGGACAGAGAGAAGGACAAAAGGAATCAGGTGAGTTAGAGCATCATTAAAATAGCAGCATGCAACGTGCAGGTATGTGTGTATCTATATATATCTATATGCACCTCTCTCTCTCTCTCTCTCTCTCTCTCTCTCTCTAAATACATTTAAATATAGATATATAATTGTAGTGCTAGGATATCTCTTAGGATATTCTAGATTGTTAATGACTTTTATACTGGTTTTATAGGGTCCATTTAAAACAGTTTGCGTTATTTTGGATAGCTTATGCACTGCAAATTCATATATATAAATTTATACTGTATATATGTGGGTGTATCATATAATTATACATATAGTTATAATATAATATAATTTTAGAGGGTTGCCATTTTCATGGCTGAAAAATACAATGAGCTCTTGTGAAAGAGATATTTATATATTTTTAGATAGTTAATCAAATAACTATTTTTGAATCAAGCTGAAATCATTTGGTATGGCCAGTGCTTCATCACTCTCTACATTATTTATATATATAGAACCTGTTTTCCAGAATGTGGAATTGTTTCTGAAACCTGATCTTTAAACCGAAAATCGTCCTACATTTTTAATAATTACCAATTCTTGCATCTATACAAATCTCTGACAGTGCCTTTCACACTATTTTTAAATTTAAATTTTTTTTTTTTTTTTTTTAAAAAGAAAGTATTTATTAGTTATGGAGGGGTCTCACTTGAGGCAGTTAAGCTAATTTTTTTTTAACTAGTCTTAAATGACCAAGCGGGCAAAGAAAAAGGAGATTGTACAGTGAATAAGAGCAGTTTGTATGGAAGTGATGTTATAAAATACAAAGAACACTATGATATCACACAATCCTTTCTCATGTTGTTTAAATGACTCAAAGATCCCACACTGTGAAGAAGAAAGAAAGAATATATGATAAAAAAATAAAGATTTTGCAATTATAATTTATGTTATTTTTTTTGTTGTTTTTTTTAGGAAAAATGATGCTGATTGTTGTCTTCTGCTTTTCAACCTTCTTGCAGCATGCAACACCCGCAGTAAGTACTGCACTTCATTGTATGTCATGTTTCTCTAATCTGAGAAATTTCAGCTGTTTTCTCTATTTGCTGTAAGTGAGGGGGGTTTAGAGAATCAGGAGCTTGTAGGAGAAGCCGCCCGTTCTTGTATTTGTGCTTGTATGGAGCAAGGGTATCCAATCTGTAGCCTTCAAGCTATGATATGGGATGTTGGGGATCATTACAATTAGAGGGTTATTTATTAAAGTCCGAATGGCAAAAACTTGAAAAACTAGTTTAAAATCTGAATAGTTAATGAAAAAAAAAAACTAGAATTTTCCACAATTTATTATACCCTGAGTATGGAAAAAGTCAGAATCCAAAAATCCGGCATCTCAGATCTGCCAGGGTTGTACTGTATATAAATCCTATACTATTTGGAAGTTTCTGTGGTCAGCTCTGGAAATAGCCTGACTATTTCGGACTTTTCGGGCAAAAATCCCAAAAATTCTGGCTTTTTGGCAAGGAGCCTGAAAAAATTGAGCAATTTGGGAAAAAACTCGATTTGGATTTTAGCTCAATTTTTTCGTGTTTGTCCCAATCCGATTAAATAGTGCTTTTTTTATTAATTATGGATGCACCAAATACACTATTTTGGATTCGGCTGAATCCTTTGCGAAAGATTTGGCCGAATACCAAACCGAATCTGAATCATAATTTGCATATTATTATTATTAACATGTATTTATATAGCGCCAACATATTGCGTAGCACTGTAAAGTAAATGTGATTATACAACTACATCACATGAATTACATACATAGAACATATGGAGCAACAAACATCACAATCAATACAGGTACAAAAAGGTGAGGAAGGCCCTATGCATAGGCATACAGTCTAAAGGGAAGGGAGTAATACACAAGGTGTGGGAGTGGGCAAGATCGAATTAAGTGGGTGAGAAATGTGGTATTGTATGTGGTGTTGCGTTTGGTAGTTAAGCAGAGTGAGGGGAGGCTTCTCGAAAGAAGTGCGTTTTCAGAGATTTCTTGAAAGCAGAAAGGTTGGGAGAAAGTCGGACAGACCGTGGGAGAGCGTTCCAGAGGAGGGGTGCAGCCCTTGCAAAGTCTTGAATGCGAGCATGTGAGGAGGTAATGAGAGAAGAGTTGAGTAGTAGGTCGGTGGAGGAGCGTAGTAAGCGAGTGGGTGAGTATATAGAGATGAGTTCAGAGATGTAGGGTGGGGCAGAGTTATGAAGTGCTTTGAAAGTCAGTGTCATTAATTTGAATTTGATTCTGAAAGGTAACGGAAGCCAGTGCAGGGATTGACAGAATGGCGAGGCAGAGGAGGAGCGGTTGCTGAGGTGTATGAGCCTCGCAGCAGTGTTCATTATGGACTGGAGAGGTGACAGTCTCTGGAGGGGGAGGCCAATTAAAAGAGAGTTACAGTAGTCTAGACGCGATATGATGAGAGAGTGAATAAGAATTTTGGCAGCGTCTTGGGTGATAAATGATCGTATTTTGGATATGTTCCTTAGGTGGAAGTGACAAGATTTAGTAAGTGACTGGATATGAGGAGTGAATGACAGGGCAGAATCTAGGATAACCCCAAGGCACCGGGCCTGGGGAGAGGGGGTGATAGTGGAGTTGTTAACTATGATGGATACTTCGGGGATGCTACTGGTGTTAGTTGGAGGAAAGAGAACCATTTCAGTTTTAGAGAGGTTTAGTTTAAGGTAGCGTTGCGACATCCAGGTAGAGATAGCGGACAGGCAGGAGGAGACGCGAGTTAGGAGTTCTGGGTTGAGATCAGGAGATGAGAGATAGATCTGAGTATCGTCAGCATAGAGGTGGTAGTGGAAACCATAAGAATTTATTAATTTGCCAAGGGAGGAAGTATAGAGGGAGAATAGTAATGGTCCCAGGACAGAGCCTTGGGGAACTCCAACAGAAAGAGGCAGGGGAGAAGATGATACTCCATTGTAGGAGACACTGAAGGAACGATTGGTGATGTAAGAAGAGAACCAGGACAGGGCTGTGTCACGAAGGCCAAGTGACTGGAGGGACTGGAGGAGGAGAGGGTGATCTACAGTGTCAAATGCAGCTGAGAGATCAAGCAGTATTAGTAGTGAGAAGTGATTGTTGGCTTTAGCGGTTAAAGGGTCATTAGTTAGTCGAGTCAGGGCAGTTTCCGTGGAGTGTTGTGGCTTAAAACCAGATTGTAGGGGGTCCAGCAGGTTATTGTCAGAGAGGAATGAGGTTAGTCGGTTGTAGACTAGGCGCTCAAGTAGTTTAGAGATGAAAGGTAGCAGAGAGATAGGTCGGAGGTTGTCAAGATTGGAGGGATCAAGAGAGGGTTTTTTAAGAATGGGGGTGACAAGAGCATGTTTTAGTTGAGAAGGAAACAGTCCAGTTGAGAGCGAAAGATTAAATAGGTGAGTTAAGGCTTTGATTAGACAGGGATTGGTATTGCGGAGAAGTTTTGAGGGAATTGGATCAAGCGGGCAGGTGGTAAGGTGAGAAGAGGCCAGAAGCTTTGAGACTTCCTCATCAGTGACAGGGGTGAAGGAGCACAGGAGGGACTGGGGAGTGTGGAGGGAGGGTGGTGGAAGTCTAGGGGGGTTGAGTAGTGTAATGTCCCTTCTGATAGTGTCAATTTTGTTTTTGAAGTGCTCAATATGCAAATTAGTAGTGGGAAGGGGAAAACATTTACATTTTTTCTTACTTGTTTTGTGACAAAAAGTCATACAATTTCCCTTCCTGCCCTAATTTGCATATGCCAATTACTATTTGCATTCAGTTCGGCCGGGCAGAAGAATTCGACCGAATCCGAATCCTGCTGAAAAAGGCCAAATCCTGAACCGAATCCTGGATTTGTTGCATCCCTATTATTAATATATAAGGTCCAATTGAGTATACTAGTTTGGCTTTTTAGATTAAAATAATCAGAGAAATTTGGACTTTGATAAATAAGGCCCTAAATGTGAGAGGATCCCCTGCTAGTGTTCTTGGTATAAAATCATACAGTATATGTAACTGATTAATATTGTTTTCATTTATGTACAAAGGTTGTTGTTGCCTCCAAACATGTAGAACATTGCCCTAAAATCAGCAGAATACCAACCAACAGAGGGGTAGATAATACAAATATGCTTTTATGGTTACATTTAGGTAATTGTAATGTTTGGTCTCTAAGGGTCCTGTTCACTAACATTTAGATTTCTATATGAGTTGTATTTTTTGGTCACAAATAATATTTTTTCTCTAAAAATTCATTTTTTTTTAAAAAAATTTCTCTAAAAAGTCAAGATTTGTTAAGAGTATTAAGCCAAGGGTTCAGGCTTTGTGGATTGGCTCAACCCATCCAGATATCACCTAGAATTATAATCTGGATAGGAGAAAATTTAGGGCATGGTAGGGACTTACCTTGGCGCAGTTGGGTGTAAGGGGGCATATTTGTATTACAACAAGGTGTGGTAAAGGCATTTTATCGACATGGGCAAAAAACTCGTGGAAATCATACATGTCTCTGGGGAAATATTTTATATCTCATTTTACCAAACTGTCACATTTTTCATCTGTTGTGCTCCAATTTGGATTTTAAACTGGTTGCTGGACTCAGTCCTGTCCTAACTACCAGGTATTTGTTTGTATGACAGATAGAAAGTTGGACGGAGCTGGAATGAATAAAAATATAAACAACACATTTTTTTCTTACAGGCTGTGTTTTCCTTCTCCTCGCTGTCAACATATAATGCCACCAACAGGCTCAACATTGTTCATGTCCACAATGCTTACAGGAGAGGCGCCAAACCAACTGCAGCCAACATGTTAAAAATGGTAAGAAAGGAACAAGGATATTACCTTATGGGGCACATTTACTATTGGTCGAATATCGAGGGTTAATTAACCCTCGATATTTGACCGTCGAAGTAAAATCCTTCGACTTCGAATTTCAAAGTCGAAAGATTTACCGCATTTCGTTCCAACGAACGATCAAAGAAAAAATCGTTCGATCGACGATTCGAAGGAGTTTAATACATCGAACGAACGATTTTCCTTCGATCAAAAAAAGCTAGGAAAGCTTATGGGGACCTTCCCCATAGGCTAACATTGGTGCTCGGTAGATTTTAGGTGGCGAAGTAGGTGGTCGAAGTTTTTTTTAAAGAGACAATACTTCGACTATCGAATGGTCGAATAGTCAAACGATATTTAGTTCGAATCGTTCGATTAGAAGTCGCAGTCGAAGTTTGAAGTAGCCAAAAAAAAAACTTCGGAATTCGAAGTTTTTTTCCTTCTAATCCTTCACTCGAGCTAAGTAAATCTGCCCCCAGGTGTCCATTCATATCTAAAAGAGATGGTTGGAGGGGATTAAGTAGGAACCTGATGTACATCTACCCTAGGGATGCCTTAGGGAAGAAGCCTATTAATTAACAATTTAATCAATACAATAGTTTAGGGTATCTAATGGGGCAATTCTAGAGTTGAACCGAAGAAGCTGAAGCAAGTCGCCAGTTGCATTATATTAACCACTACCAAACAGCATAGGGTCCATGTATTAATGATAAATAAATATCAGTTTCATTGCACTGCCAATCATAAAAATGTATTTTAATCGGGGTTCAAAGATTCAGAGAGGTGTTAGTGCTCAGCATTGCTGCTAAGCTGCACTGAGCACTAACACCCCATAGAAAATAAAAGCAATTGTGCAGACTGCATTTTTTTTCTATATTTGATTTTCAATCTTTCCAGAGTTGGAGTGATGAGGCAGCAAAAACAGCAGAGAATTGGGCGAAAACCTGCAATCAGTATCACAGTCCATCAGCCGCCCGGCAGATTACTAGTAAGTACATTTGTGCTAGGACACATTCAGCTCCAAATATTGCAGATCTATCCAGTAACCTACATGTTCATGGGGTTCAAGTTAGGGGACCTAAAGGGGATGGGAGGGGAGACGCCTAGGTTCCTCCCTCTGACCAACAAATAAATACAGTACTGCCAAATGCACTAAATTAACCCTTATATCTCCAAAACTGCATGACAAATGATATTGATGAGGACACTCAAGGCTAATTTCAGGAGAGGGTAAGAAGAATGTTATCAAAATTGACCTATTTGTTATTACATCAGGAAAATGATATCCCCTTAATCTTTTAGCTTTCTCTTGTGGGGAAAATCTGTTCATGTCGTCCTATCCGGCCTCCTGGGAGGAGGCGATTGAATCACTTCACAGCGAATATAAGAATTTTGAATACGGAGTAGGAGCCAAAGACCCTGATCTGGACATAGGCCATTATACCCAGGTAATGATTTTTTGTGTTTTTCTGCAGGCAGTTTATTTGCATGAAGATACCAACTCACATAACACAATTACTTTGATTTTGGCTCATTCACCAAAGCTACAAGTTCAAAAAAGCTTATGGCTCACTTACTTGTGTTATAGATAGTGATGGACGAATTAATTCGCCAGGCGCAAATTCACAGCGAATTTGCACGATTCGCCGCCAGCGAATAAATTCGCGAAACGCCCGCGAAAATTCGCCGACAAAAATTTGCCGTCAAAAAAATTTTTCCGCGGCATCGGAAAAAATAGACGCCGGCTTCAAAAAATGGGAGCCGGCGTCAAAAACGAGATGCCGGCGCAGTTTAGCGAATTTTTCGCCGTTTTGCAAAATTCGCTAATTTTTCGCCAAAGGGAAACGGCGCAAATTCGCCCATCACTAGTTATAGATCTTTTTAGCTCCTAAATGCCACCTTAAGCAATAAAATGGAAAAATGCTACATACCTTCCCTGCTGATCTGTTCCTACCAGTTTGCAAACATCTTCTCAAAACCAAATATGGCCACAATTGAATACATCCTAACCATGCCCAATCATACTCACTTCCCAAATATGCTCCAAACCTCACTCAGTTTTGGGACCGTGCCCCTTTTGAAACCAACTGGATAGGATTACGAGTGAAAATTCAGGTTGTAAATGAAGCTTAGGGGATAAGGGTCTTTACTTAACCTTTAGATATGGACAGTTTTATATTTAGGGGCAGATTTATTAAGGTTCGAGTTGTGTTTTCCATGATAATTCGAGTTTTCCAGTTATATTTTTTGGTCCAAACTCACTTTTTTGGGTAAAAAACCCCTTGAGGTCATGTAGAAGTTAGTGACAGAGGTCCCTTGAACCATTTGAAGAGGTTAATGACCTGTTTGATGTTTGAGTTTTTTCGGATTGTTTTTTTTTTCCACGAAAAACTCAATTAATTCAAGTTTTCGGGTTTCTGGACTCGAACTTGCAGAATCGGGCTATTGCCATTCGAGTTTTTTCATAAATAAGATACCATTTGAGTTGCGAGTTCATTTGAGTTCATTTGAGGTATAAAAAACTCTAACACTCGACCTTTGATAAATAATCCCCAAAATGTACATTTTTTATGATTCTAGATTATGTGGTACAAATCCTACCTGATTGGATGCTATTGCACGGAATGCCCTGTTAATAACATCACACTGAGATACTACTATGTTTGTCACTACTGCCCGACGTAAGTAAACAGAGAGGTCTTTCTATTCTATAGCCTTGTGATCCTATACTGAACTCTGTTCTATATGTGAATAAGGTCATGACTGGTGGTGCTATCTGGGATGCAGAAATCCCATGGGTTGAATGGCAGACTTCAATGACGCATTTGGCGTAAATTAATTTCACTGGCTAACTGAAGGTGTGGCCACTGGTTTGGGGTTGTTTATGGGGGAAATGAATGTGCTTTACAGGTGATTTATGGTTTACTAGGGGGGAGAGAACTTAGCATCTATTATTTAACTACCCCAATAGTCATATTATTGGTAGATACCAATAACTCTCTTGGTGGCAATCACTTATTGACAATCACATCAGTCAGATCCTCATTGGCTGTGTCTCTATAGTTTATTTTGTTTACTAATTAGTCATTCTTTTCTATTCTAGAGGAAATTTTGCTGACACAATAGAATATCCCTACAAATCTGGCCCGGCGTGTGCTGACTGCCCAAACACATGTGATAATGGACTGTGCAGTAAGTATATAAATCAATCATTTGCCCCCCAATGGGTAATATTTCTGTTGACGAACTAGGCAACCAACACTTCATCTGTTTAGTTTAGTTGCTCAGCTGAAAATAAGGGATAGATCTTAGCATCTACTTGTTTAGGAGGAAATGTAACCTTTACAACACTTTCCCTTTGTTTCTGTCCTTATACATTAGGTACCTATAAAGTGCAACCAATGCCAATTTTTGTAAAGAGAAGAGTAGGCAGTAACACTTCCAACCCTTTCCCCTTGTCTCTGTCAATATAGATTAGACATCCATCTTGTAATATCAATTCTCAGGTCTGTGGGGAAAATATGAGTAGAGCAGGTAGTAACCTTTCCATCACTTTTCTCTTTTTCCACTTACATAGTTTTCTACTTCAGACTGTGGTCTCTGCTCAGCACATACATAATCTGGGGCAATTGGACTGTAAGGGGGTTATTATTAAAATCCAAATGTTAAAATCTCTAAAAATTAGTTTTCTAGTGAATTTTTAGAGATTTTAACATTTGGATTTTAATAAAAAAAATTGTATTTCTTTAAATTTATTTTGATGCTGCAAAAAGCCAGAATCTGACCATCTCAGACCTGTCGAGGTCCTGTATAAGTTAGCGGGAGAGGCACCTATCTCAATTTGACTTTTCGTGGGTTTAGCCCGAAAAACATACTTTTTCAGGGTTTTCAGGGAAAAACTCGAAAAATTAGAGCAATTCAGGAAAAAAAGTCTGAAAAATTAGAGAAGTTCAGAAAAAAAGCCAGAAAAATTAGAGCAATTTGTGAAAAAGGCCAAAAAATTTGAACAATTTGGGTTTTCACACAATGCACACAATTCTATCGAGTTTTTCTGCAATCCGAATAAATAAAATTTTATTAATAAATAAGAATCGGACATGGGAATTAGGTTGTGGTTTTTCTTTTATAAGATGTGAGATAAATTTTGATTTTAGTAAATCACCCCCTAAGTGTGGGAAAGGGGGTTATTTACTAAACTCCTAATGCAAAAATCACTATTTTTTTTATAAAATCGGACTTTTAAAAAAATCACAAATTTTTCGTGATTTATTAAACCCTGAGGATGGAAAAATCTGAATCAAAAAATCCGGCATCTCAGACCTGTCGAGGTTGTATATAAGTCAAAGGGAGAAGCCCCACTGATTTTTTTGATGGGCGCTGGGTTTTTGGAAATACCCCGAAGTTTTCGGGCAAAATTCTGAGTTTTCGGATGAGAAATCTGAAAAAATTGTGAAAATCTGATTTTTTTCCAGTTTTTTTTCCCGCAAACAAAATTTTCGGGAAAGTGTATTTATAAATAAGCCCAAAAAACCTGTGCGGATTTGGTCGGAGATTGAGATAAATTCAGACTTTGATAAATAACCCCCTTAATCTGTAACGGAATTATAGGAAATGTGCCACATGTTTCTTACATTTACTTTTCTTGTATCTTTTCAGCCAACCCCTGCCCATATGAAGATAACTATGGCAACTGCCAGGATTTGGCATCTGAAGGTGGATGTGATCGATACCAACTTGTAAAGGAAGGTTGTCAGGCTTCCTGTCTGTGCAAAAACAAAGAGATTATATAAATGTTTCTCTGGGTCGCCCAACTCATACCTTTAAAACTAATCACCTGCAACCACTGGCTAAAAGAAATGAATTCAGATGCATTGTACATCTCGTTTGATTGCTAATTAGCCATGCAAAAACAGAATCATTTTTTTAATTTTAGGAGAGCTGTTCATTTAATATAATGGAGGGTTTTGCTCATTACATTGCTAGTAATAATTACATAAATACATACATATATATATATATATATATATATATATACTGTATACTGTATATATATATATATATATATATATATATATATATTTACTAGGGATGATACTAATTATTATATCAGAGAAATATTAAACGGTATTCATGCAATCAAATGTCAATAAAATTACAGATATTGTTCAGTATTTACTTCCATTTATTTACATTACTCATATTGCAGAACCGTATTTATGTGTGCTGGCAGGTTCATATAATGAAATACAATAAAAAGATTTTGCTGGACATTTTTAAAGGTCAGATGCAAAGCTGTGTTGGTTTATTAAAAATGTAAATAGCGCTGGATTAAGGGCAAGGAGATGAACATGAGAACTGGCCACTGCTCCAGATGGTTTAAAAAATTACTAAGCATTTGTTTTCAGTTTATGGTGCTTTCAAATTTAGAAAATAACATTTACAAAGTAAAACAAAAATCTATATTAGTATTATTATTAGTAGTAGATAGTTAGATAGTTAGATAGTTTAATTGGGTTGAAAAAAGACCATCAAGTTCAACTCCTCCAAATGAAAACCCAGCATCCATACACACACCCCTCCCTACTTTTAATTAAATTCTATATACCCATATCTATACTAACTATAGAGTTTAGTATCACAATAGCCTTTGTATTATGTCTGTCAAAAAAATCATCCAAGTCCCTCTTATAGTCATTAACTGAATCAGCATCACAACATCACCCGGCAGTGCATTCCACAACCTCACTGTCCTGACTGTGAAGAACCCCCTACTCTGTTCCTTTAAATGAAAGTTCTTTTCTTCTAGTCTGAAGGGGAGGCCTCTGGTACGTGATCCACTTTATGGGTAAAAAGGTCCCCTGTTATTTGTCTATAATGTCCTCTAATGTACTTGTAAAGTCTAATCATGTCCCCTCGCAAGCGCCTTTTTTCCAGAGAAAACAACCCCAACCTTGTCAGTCTCCCCTCATAATTTGTGATAATTAATTTATTTCACACTCATACAGAGAGTTGTGAAATCCGGTATAAGCTTATTCAATAGTGTTTATTAACTTCAAATTTTTCTCACCGTTAAGTTAAACTGGCTCAGGTGCCAATTGCCCCGAGCCTCTCACTTAAGGAAGGGGGGAGAGAGAAAAACCGTCCCCAACTTTGATATCCCCAATCTTCAATTTGGTATTTAGCTTACCGGATTTCTGCTGTGACCCGGGTGCAGCCGCCCCGAGTCCGTCGCCAAGAAATAAACGCCAAGTTACGATTATTGATGTATGGCAGCGCACTCCAGACCACATTCAATAGTCACCAACACCGCAGTTGCTTGTTAAAAAGATAAATTTTATTCGAACATTAGGCTAAAAAGCGTCTGAGGTCTGACGCGTTTCGTGTTCACACACTTCCTCAGAGACCTCATGCTCACTACCATGTGCACCCCTTATATTCACAAAGACCCTCCCCTTAGATTGATATGTTAATTCTAAGGGGAGGGTCTTTGTGAATATAAGGGGTGCACATGGTAGTGAGCATGAGGTCTCTGAGGAAGTGTGTGAACACGAAACGCGTCAGACCTCAGACGCTTTTTAGCCTAATGTTCGAATAAAATTTATCTTTTTAACAAGCAACTGCGGTGTTGGTGACTATTGAATGTGGTCTGGAGTGCGCTGCCATACATCAATAATCGTCCCCTCATAATTTAACTCTTCCCTCCCTCTAACCAGTTTAGTTGCACTTAGTCTCTGTACTCTCTCCAGCTCATTTATATCCCTCTTAAGGACTGGAGTCCAAAACTGCCCCCATACTCCAGATGAGGCCTCACCAGGGACCTATAAAGAGACATAATTATGTTTTCATCCCTTGAGTTAATGCCCTTTTTTATACAAGACAGAACTTTATTTGCTTTAGTAGCCACAGAATGACACTGCCCAGAATTAGACAACTTGTTATCTACAAACACCCCAAGATCCTTCTCATTTAAGGAAACTCCCAACACACTGCCATTTAGTGTATAACTTGCATTTATATTATTTTTGCCAAAGTGCATAACCTGCATTTATCAACTTTGAACCTTTTCCAGTAGTAGTAGGGATGCACCTAATCCACTATTTGGGATTCGGCCCCATACTCCAGATTCGGCCAAATGCCTTCATTAGCACACGCAAATTTAGGATGGGAAAGGAAAAAGTGGAAACATTTTTTTTTACTTTTTACAAAAGTCACATGATTTCGTTTCTCAATGCTAATTTACATATCCAAATTAGGATTCAGATTTACTGTAGTTTGGCCAGGCGCAAAAAAGGCCAAATCGTGTCCGAATCCCAAGCCAAATCTGGAATTCGGTGCATCCCTAATTATTAGTATAATAAGTAATGTTGTTATAATAATAATAATAATAATATTCTTTTAATATAATTAAAATATAATCATTTTTTTTACACAATTTTTAGAATTTGAAAGCACCATACTATAACTAGGGCCATAAAAATGAGGGGCAGATTTATCAAAGGTCGAATTTCGAAGTGAAATATACTTTGAAATTCGGCCATCGAATGACTATACTTCGGGGCACATTCACCAAGCTCGGGTGAATGAATAGAGGGAAAAAAACCTCGAATTTCGAGTCGTTTTTTGTGCTCCTCGACTATCGAATTGGCGTAAATTCGCCTGAGTAAAATGATTCGAATAGATCGAGCGAAAAAACGCTGCCACTATTCGCCCATTCGATAGTCGAGGAACTGTCTCTTTTAAAAATACTTCGACTGCCTACTTTGCCAGATTAAACCTACCAAATTGCTTTAAAAGCCTATGGGAAAGTCCCATAGGCTTCTTTTCTACGTTTTTGATCGAATAAAAAGGCATTCGATCGATCATTCAATCGAATGAAAATCCTTCGATCGAATATTCAATCGTGCGACTATTCGCCGGGCGAATATTCACCCATTCGACTATTCGCCAGCGCATAAATTCGCCCAAATTCATTATTTGATTCTATTCCCCAGTCGAATTTCAAGGGATTTAACCCCTCGGAATTCGTCCCTTGATACATTTGCCCCTTCGACTTTGAACATCGAAATTTTTTTCTTACCGAATTTGACCGTCTTGTGGTCAAAGTAAAATCGTTCGATTGAACGATTCAAACGATTTCAGCGATCGATCGAACGACTTTACTTGACTACAAAACACTTAGAAAAATGCATTAGAAGGTCTCCATAGGCTAACATAGCACTTTGGCAGGTTTAATTTGGCGAAGTATTGAAGTCAAAGTTTTTTTTAAAGAGACAGTACTTCGTAGTATTCTATTCGATGGTCAAAGTATCCAAAAAATTACTTTGAATTTCTAATTTTTTTACTTTGAAAATTCCCTCGAATTCACTTCGAGCCTTTATAAATCTTCCCCTAATAGTAATAATGACTTACCGTCTGTTTCTGCTTATTATATAGATCTAGAAAATAAAACGAAAAATTTGAATTGTATTTTATTGTTATTGATTGAGAAAATATTGGAAAATAGAATGTAACAGAGGAAATTTTAAATAATAATATGTTTTTAAAATTTTATTTGTTACATTTGAAAGCACCATAAGCACAATAATAATAATAATAAAAGAAGAAGAAGAAGAAGAAATACTATTTGTTTTCTGCTTATTATGTTTTCAAATTTAGAAAATAAAATGTAAAAATATGGTTATAATTATATTAAAAGTAGTATAATATATATCAATAATTCTTGTTGCATCAACAACGACAATAATTTATATTTATAACATATCCAAGAGTTATATATCTGTGTCCAACCTGGTGAGTTAATTGTGTTAACCCGCATAAATAGTGATGGGCGAATTTATTCGGCAGGCGCGAATTCGCGGTGAATTTGCGCGATTCGCCGCCAGCGAATAAATTCGCGAAACGCTCGCGAAAATTCGCGACAAAAATTCGCCGGCGCCAAAAAATTTTTTCCAAAAAAACGGACGCCGGTGCCAAAAACGGGCGCCGGCGTCAAAAAAACGGGCGCCGGCGTCAAGAACGAGACGCCGGCGCGAATTTTCCGGCGAAGCGAAACGGCGCAAATTCGCCCATCACTACGCATAAACTTTTCCTTGAGACAAAATATCCAGTTGAGACAGGGGCTAAATTGCATGTTGTTTACTCTTATGACAACTTGTAGGATAAATGTCAATAAGGGTATGCAATCCGTTATCCAGAAACCCGTTACCCATAAAGCTCAGAATTATGGAAAGGTTGTCTCCCATAGACTCGATTCTATCTGAATAATCAACAGTTTTAAAATTGATTCCCTTTTTCTGTGTAATAATAAAACAGTAGCTTGTACTTGATCCCAACTAAGATATAATTAATCCTTATTGGAGGCAAAAACGGCCTATTGGGTTTATTTAATGTTTACGTGATTTTCAGATCCGTTATCCGGAAAACCCCAGGACCTGAGCATTCTGGATAACAGGTCCCTTAACTATTCTTCTTTTTTCTATATATTAATCATTTTATGAAATGTATAGTAAAGGACTAATGATATAAGTGATTTATGTCATGAGTTAAGTACAAGAGATTTAGATATAATGGTTAAGCTCAGATGAAAGATGGGGGTATGATGAAACCTGAGGATCATTTCTAGTTCAGTCTTAAGCTGAACAAATATTTGAAGAAATTCAATAAACCAGCTATCAAGACAAAGTTGTAACTTTATATCAGTATGAACAGCCAGTATCATATTTAAGGGGTGGTTCACCTTCAAGTTAACTTTTAGGGCTATTCCACACGGGGAGATAGCGACGCGTTTGCGGTCGCGGCGACAAAGCGCCGCGACAGTCGCCGCGACCGGCGCAGGCGACAGTTTTGTATGGGCGCCTATGTAAAAACGCCTGTGCTAACCACACGAGGCGATGCGCTTTTCAACAGTCGCCTGAAAATGCCTCGCCAGGCTTTTTCAGGCGACTGTTGAAAAGCGCATCGCCTCGTGTGGTTAGCACAGGCGTTTTTACATAGGCGCCCATACAAAACTGTCGCCTGCGCCGGTCGCGGCGACTGTCGCGGCGCTTTGTCGCCGCGACCGCAAACGCGTCGCTATCTCCCCGTGTGGACTAGCCCTTAGTATGTTATAGAATGGCCAATTCTAAGCAACGTTTCAACTGGTCTTCATTTTTTTAAATTTTTATAGTTTTCTTCTTCTCCAGACTCTTTCCAGCTTTCAAGTGAGGGTCACTGACCCCATCTAAAATACAAAATGCATGGTTGCTAGTGTAATTTGGACCCTAGGAACTAAATTTCTGAAAGTGCAAACTAGAGAGCTGCTGAATAAAAATCTAAATAACTACAAATAATAAAAAATGAAAACCAATTGCATGAATGTAAACCCCTTTAAGGGTAACAATATTTGAGGGTTGTTCCCTGTCTAAAACAACACTGGATACCTCTACACTTAAGCTATAATTAGAGTGGTTGTCAAGGTTAAGCGTTCAAGGAAACACCAGAACACTAAAGCCTCCAAATGTTTATGGCTGTGTACATCATTCACAGTTCCTTACTGTTCTTTTGACCTGTGACTAGTGATGGGCGAATTTATTCGCCAGGCGTGAATTCGCGGCAAATTCCAGCGATTTGCCACCAGGGAATAAATTTGCGAAACCACCGCAAAAATTCGCCAGTGGAAATTCAAAAAATACGGACGACGAAGTCCGTTTTTTTGGACGACGGCACATTTTCACCAAAAATGGATGCCGGCATCGAAAATGAGACGCCGGCGCCGTTTCGCACATTTTTCACCGTTTCCCGAATTTCGCTGGAAATTTGCAAATTTTTCAACGAAGCGAAACGCCTCAAATTCACCCATTACTACCTTTGACCACCAACAAAACCTTTTTTAAAAAATAAAAAATTCTATCTTGTTCCTCCCCCTCCTACCCCGCTGATTTTATCTCTGTCGGAACTGCCTTGCAGCATGTGCCAACCTAGATAAGAAGAAAAAAATGGACCCACAGTAGGGGGTTTTCCTTCAGACTAGGCATGGTTGTACTTTTTGAAAAACAGTTGCACTCGATGGTGGATATTTATCAAATGTCGAATTTTAGAGCTTTGTGAGCTGTTGGACCTTGAATGAACTCACAACTGAAATGGTTTCTAATTTAAGAAAAAACTTGAAAGTAAAAAACTCAAATCAGTGAATTCCAGTTGAGAAACCGCAAAAATGTAATTGAAAAAAAAAACCTCAAATTTATACAATTGATCAAGTTTTCAAGCGAAACACTCCAAAAAAAAAAACCTTGAACATCATGAAGGCTATTAACATGTGGGGGCCGATTCACTAAGGGTCGAATATCGAGGGTTAATTAACCCTCGATATTCGACTAGGAATTAAAATCCTTCGACTTCGAATATCGAAGTTGAAGGATTTAGCGCAGATAGTTCAATCGAACGATCGAAGGATAATTCCTTCGATCGAATGATAAAATCCTTAGAATCTAACGATTCGAAGGATTTTAATCCAACGATCGAAGGAATATCCTTCGATCAAAAAAACTTAGCCAAGCCTATGGGGACCTTCCCCATAGGCTAACATTGACTTCGGTAGCTTTTAGATGGCGAACTAGGGGGTCGAAGTTTTTTTTTAAAGAGAGAGTACTTCGACTATAGAATGGTCGAATAGTCGAACGATTTTTACTACGAATCCTTCGATTCTAAGTCGTAATCGTAGTCGAAGGTCGAAGTAGCCCATTCGATGGTCGAAGTAGCCCAAAAAAAACTTCGAAATTCTACGTTTTATACCTTCGAATCCTTCACTCGAAGTTAGTGAATCGGCCCCTTAATGTTAATTAATTTTTGCGGGTTTTGGGACACGTAGTTTGAAAATGGCTCCTAGTGAGCAAGTCTCTCCTTTGAAGATAGATTTGGCATTAAACATAGGGTAAACAGCTATATAAATTGTACGCAAGGGGTAATTTATTGTGTAGCGTGTCCATGCCATAAGAAATATATTGGCATGAACCACACAAATTTTGAAAGTGAGAATCCATCAGCACTGTAGCTCGATTAGAACTTCAGGCACATTGTGTATAATATGTCATTGTATTAATCTTCTTATTCTGCATACTATTTGTTATCATATTGATTTTTATGGTTTTATTGTGAAAACCAAATAAAATATTTCAAACACAAGAACTTCAGGCAATGTTAATAAAAATAATGATAAGACTATATCAACAGTTGCACAACATTTTAATGTCACAATATGGATCCAGCACAGTGGCGGAACTACCGGGGGAGCAGGGGGTGCGATTGGGCCAGGGCCCGCACCCCCTCACAGGGGAGGGATTTTAGCGCCGAAGGGGTAGACTTCTCCTTTAATCATAGGCATCACATTCTCTTCCTAGTGCAGAAAGTAAGTGGACATTAAACTCAAAAAAATACCCTGACATAAAATGCCAAAACGCCTAATAAAGGAAAGCACAAGGTTCAACTTCCCAAAAGTTTTTTATACAGTATTTTTCTGTACTCTATACTGTATCCTTTTAGAATTTTTCTGATTACCCTAACCTTTTTGGCTCATTGTGTTAATACTTCAAACATTAAAGGATTGAGGTTTTAGGATTAGAAACTATTTATAGCTTTGTGAGCTCCACATCCTTGGTTCAGACCTGAAGGTCAATAATACCATAATACTCCCTGACATTGGGATCTAAACTCTAACCTCTACCCCATTAAGGTATGACAACCACCTCTTGTGTGCATTTCGACTTTTCTACAATACCTCAAACTGAAATAAATGTAATAAATATTTATCAAAATCAGAATTTTTTTGTTTTTTTTATATTTAAAACAGTCCGACCAAAGTAGAATCCACTATTTGATCTCTGGTAGCATGCCGCCCACCTAAAATCCTGCTGCCCTAGGACCGGGCCTTGGTGGTCTTTCCGCAAATCCAGGCCTGATCATGAAGGTTATTAACATATATAAATGGTTCAAGGGACCTCTGCCTTTGACTTCTACATTACTTTGACAGGTTTTCAATGGTGTATTTTCAGATTCAAGCTATATTCAGGGTCAGGTATAATAAATTTTGAAAAGTAAATAATCTATTATTGACCAAAAATACTCTTGAGTACTCAAATTTTTGTGTAACAAACAACTGGACCTTTGATAAATAACCCCTGAAGTGTTGACCAAGGGGAGGTATGTCATGTTTTGAGAACATCCAGGCTCTCAAATTGTTTTAATCCTTTAATCCACTGATCACAGTAGGTTCTTAGGTGTCCCCTGCCAGCAGGTAAGTATCAAATAACTGTGTAGAAAGTTTCAGACTTATGGATAGTGTGACAAAGTGGAAACATGGTTCAACAGAAAATTATTTTTAGCAATCTCTCAGGAGTTTGCTGAAACTGCATTTTAGCAGAACAACAAGGATATTTTTTTGTCTGTTATCCTGAAACCCATTATCCATAAAGCTCTGAATTACAGAAAGGCCGTCTCCCATAGTCTCCATTTTATCCAAATAATCCAAATTTTTTAAAAATATTTTCCTTTTTCTGTGTAATAATAAAACAGTAGCTTGTACTTGATCCCAACTAAGATATAATTAATCCTTATTGGAAGTAAAACCAGCCTATTGGGTTTATTTAATGATTATATGATTTTTTAGTGGACTTAGGGGCCGATTCACTAACTTTGAGTGAAGGATTTGAAGTTAAAAAACTTCGAATTTCAAAGTTTTTTTTGGGCTACTTCGACCATCGAATGAGCCAGTTCGACCTTCGACTACGACTACGACTTTGAATCGAAGGATTCGAAGTAAAAATCGTCTGACTATTCGACCATTCGATAGTCAAAGTACTGTCTCTTTAAAAAATACTTCGACCCCCTAGTTCGCAATCTTAAAGCTACCGAAGTCAATGTTAGCCTATGGGGAAGGTCCCCATAGGCTTGGCTAACTTTTTTTGATCGAAGGATATTCCTTCGATCGTTGGATTTAAATCCTTCGAAACGTTCGATTCGAAGGATTTAATCGTTCGATCGAAGGAATTATCCTTCGATCGTTCGATCGGACTATCTGCAATAAATCCTTGTCTTCGATATTTGAAGGATTTTAGTTCCTAGTCGAATATCGAGGGTTAATTAACCCTCGATATTCGACCCTTAGTGAATCGGCCCCTTAATGTATGAAGATCCAAACTACGGAAAGAACCATCACCTGGAAAATTCCAGGTCCCAAGCATTCTGGATAACAGGTTCCTTACCTATAGTAAATAAAGTAGTATTTATGAAGGACAACTAAAAAGAGTGAAACAACACAAATACTCAAAAATACTTTATGAAAACTATAATACACTCAGATATGGTTAAAAATAGATATAGCAATTTAAAAAATACAAAACTATACATAGGCTTAACAAAAAGGTGCAATGTACACACCTTGATTGTGCCCAGGGAAAAGAAGTTGTATAGAAGTTGTATGGAAATCCCCACTGCCCAGTTTCTCTCCTACCTGAGAGTTGCCGGGGAGTGGGGGGACATGGATGGGTGGTTGGTTTTTTGTGCCATGTGGGTACCCCACTGCTATATATTAAATACATTCTATTAATACATTCAACTTATACACCGTTATATTCTACAGCATTGTGGAAAATGTTAGTTCTTGAATCCCAAGATTTATCATGGTTTCTTTTTATTATGTGCCCGCTGAGACCTCTGTCATCTCTATCATTCAAAACCACAAAATGCCAATGATGGACAGTGAAAAACACTTATTTCCCTTTGCTTTTGTTTTGTTTGTTTTTGGATCTTATGGATTTTTTCCTTTTTTTTTTGTGGATGACACACAATTACTGGAAGATGCCGGCATGCCACAGAAGATTATACAAATGATAACAAACCTAATTGTATGTTATGTAACGTATAAGGCATTATGTAAGACTACAATAGGTGATTATATTACTTATGCACAAGGTCTAAGTCTTAACCATTTGAAACGATATTCTTCTTCCTCATATCTCCTTTCCTACCTGAAATCCCCTACAAATGAATTCAATAAGCTCCTCTTAATTTCTCTTCCAATCATGTCTTATCTCTATTTCTCTGTCTCTCATATTTATATTGTTGTGCACCATGCCATTATCCCAAAAATGAATATGCTAGTCATCGTGGCCTCATGGGCATCATGTTATCTTCCTAGTGTAGAAAGCAAGTGGACATTAAACTCTGTAAGTCAAAATACCCTGACATAAAATACCAAAACATCAAATAAAGGAAAGTTCAAGGTTCAACTTCCCAAACGTTTCGTTATACAGTATTTTTCTGTACTGTATACGGTATCTTTATAGAATTGTTCTCATTACCCTAACCTTTTTGGCTCATTGTGTTAATCCTACAACCATTAAAGGATTGAAGTTTTAGGATTAGAGACTATTTATAGCTTTGGTTCAGACCTGAAGGCCATCAATACTATGATACTCCCTGACATCGGATCTAAACTGAAACCTCTACCCCAATTAAGGCATCGCGACCACTTTTTGGGTACATTCAGCGCCAATCCTGTGGTAATTGCCGCCCGTGGCGGCTCCAGTAATGGTGGGGTGGGGGGTGGGGAGGGTGGGTGGGGAGGCAGCAACGCTAGTGCGGAGAGTGCAATTGCTCATGATCGTGACAGGGTTTAGATGGTGTATTTTTGGATTCAAGCTATTTCCAGGGTTGGGGTATATTAAATCTCGAAACCAGTGATGTAACTAGAGGGGGGGCGGGCCCTGGCCCGGGACACGCTGCCGGGCCCCCCGCCCCCCTCCGTACACCCAGAACCGCCCGGGAATCGTGGCGCGTGAGCTGCCAGGGGAGCCCTGAGGGGGTGCGGGCCCTGGCCCAATTGCACCCCCTGCTCCCCTGGTAGTTATGCCACTGCTCGAAACATTCAATTTTTCTTTAACCTGAAAAATAAATTTTGGACCAAAAAAACTTTCAAAAACTTGAATTATTGTGGAAAGCACAACTCAATCCTTAATAAATCTACCCCTAAGTGCTGCAGGTTAGAGTGGGTGTCAGGGCATTATAAGTCCCGATGGTATTCGAGTGCCCCAAGAGGGAGTCTTTGAGTCTGTTTCTGAAGAGACTGAGGGAGGATTCACCTGGAGGAATTCAGGGAAGACATTCCCATGTAAGGAGCAGCAAGAGAGAAAGGTTTAAGGTGGGAAACAGTAGTAATAGTGGGGGGTGCGTCCAAGTGGTTTCTCTGAGAGAAGATTCCATGGGCATGGACATGAGATTTAAAGCCAAACTAATTCTTGTATTGTATGAATACAATGTTTGCTCAATTTTCTTTGAATATGTTTTTTATATCATTAAAGAGCAATACAGGTGAGACAATTTCCCATAATTCACTGTTGATGCTATTATTATATATATGATTCAAACTTCAGCTTTCAGTTCTTAGAATGTGATTCCACAACAAGAGGCATCAGACCAGTTGGTGCAGGAGTCTCGTTTTGACTCATAATGATGTCACTGTGTAATTCGATTAGAGTCTTTAATGTAACACGGCTTTTCTTTCAACCAAGAGAACAGGGCAAAAAACTGCCAGCAAAGCCTTCTCTAAACAGGCGGCAGGAATTGGTAATAGATATTGTTTGCAAGTGGGCAGAACACAGAGGCAGCTCTGGTACACATATGCCTGATGGAGCATTAATACTGTATGTAATGTAGATTTCTACAGGCAGAGTGCCATCAGGGGGGCACAACTATACCGGGCCCAGTGTTTTAAGGGGGGCCCAGCCATATTGCACTTCCTGAATTATCCAGGCCCCTCTTGAGTGGCTGAAGTTTGTGAAAGCCACAAAAGGAGCCAAAAGCCCAGATTGGAGCTTAAAGCCATGAAAAGAGCCAAAAGAGCCGAAAGGCACCAATTAGGGCCAAAAGCTGCTGATTGGACCCGAAAAAGAGGAGAACAAAGAAAACCTTTAAAGGTAAGTTCTATTGACCACCAATGGTGTTTTTAAAAATAGTTTTGAAACCCTGGCCACTTGAATGGGGGACCCTGGCCACCAATGTTTTTTTTCTTAACTTCTCTGTGGGGCCCTGGTGCAAATGTTTTTTTTTTTTAATTAATTTATAGGGGGGCCCTGATCACCAAATGCTTTTTATAACTTAAAGGGATACTGTCATGGGAAACAATTTTTTTTTCAAAATGAATCAGTTAATAGTGCTGCTCCAGCAGAATTCTGCACTGAAATCCATTTCTCAAAAGAGCAAACAGATTTTTTTATATTCAATTTTGAAATCTGACATGGGGCTAGACATTTTGTCAATTTCCCAGCTGCCCCTGGTCATGTGACTTGTGCCTGCACTTTAGGAGAGAAATGCTTTCTGGCAGGCTGCTGTTTTTCCTTTTCAATGTAACTAAATGTGTCTCAGTGGGACATGGGTTTTTACTATTGAGTGCTGTTCTCAGATCTACCAGGCAGTTGTTATCTTGTGTTAGGGAGCGGTTATCTGGTTACCTTCCCATTGCTCTTTTGTTTGGCTGCTGGGGGGGAAGGGAGGGGTGATATCACTCCAACTTGCAGTACAGCTGTAAAGAGTGATTGAAGTTTATCAGAGCACAAGTCACATGACTTGAGGCAGCTGGGAAATTGACAATATGTCTAGCCCCATGTCAGATTTCAAAATTGAATATAAAAAAATCGGTTTGCTCTTTTGAGAAATGGATTTCAGTGCAGAATTCTGCTGGGGCAGCACTATTAACTGATTCATTTTGAAAAAAATGTTTTTTTCCCATGACAGTATCCCTTTAAAGGGTGGGCCATCACAACCAATTAGTTTTTATAACTTGGAAAGGGGTCCAAGGCCACCAATATTGTTTTTTAACTTGTAGGGGGCCCTTACCACCAATGGATTTTTACAATATAACTTGTGTGAGGGGGGTTTATAGCGCTGATGTCTTTTTACTTTGGCGTGGGCTGGTCTGGGGTGGGGTTTGAGGGCTGGGGTGGGCAGGGACCAGGGGGCCCAGAAAATTTTGTTGCACAGGGCCCTGTGATTTCTGATGGCAGCCGTGTATACAGGTGGATAGTCTGGGAGCTTTCACTTTGCCTTTCACATCTGATTACAATTATACTAAATCCATGAATAACCTTTATAATAAATCAATGTAAGCAGTGGGTAGTGATATCATCTAATTGTTACATGGTGAAGTCACTGAACTGATTAAAGTGTGTACAATATAATTAATGTAGCCTAATTTATGACTGCAAGTGCAAATGCAATAGTTGTGTGTGTACAGGCACCATTCATTAAAGGTAATTGATACTATTCTATAGCTCTTCTGTCTATCCTGCTTCTTCTGCTTCAGGCAATACGGCCGGCCGGTTGGTTGGTTTAACAAACAGATACTACTGCGATCCAATGGGATTTTTACACCCTGCCCGATCGACATCTGCCCGACTTTCTGCCAGATATTGATTGGGGAGGCCCATCAGATGACCCCACACATGGGCCAATAAGCTGCCGACTTGGTCTGTCGGCAGCTTTTATTGGCCCGTGTATGGCCATCTTTAAGTTTTGGAAAGACTCCAGATCCTGAGCTTTCTGGATAACAGGTCCCATACCTGTATTTGTTAACTATGTCACTTCATGCACAATCAAAGCAAAAATAATCCAAACATCAATGGAGTGAGTCATTTCAAATATTACTGATAAATACTTTATTGTTTCTGAGCACTTGGTGTTTGAGCATGGGTGGAATACAACATCGTACAGTGTGCAATCAGCCATATTCGAGAAAATAACTTAAATAAAATTAAATGAGATAGATATGTGTTAAATAATCATTATCACCATAAATATATTTCATAACATCGACAGGTTTCCTTATGATCCATGTTGCAGAATAAGTTACATGTAATGTGTTGGCTGTGTCCCTGGGTGGGCAAGTAAATTATAAGGGGGGGAGTTATTTAATCTGTTTGTTAGTGCAGAGGCAGGTAGCGGGGCAGTCGTACTTTAGCGCTTTATCTTTCGCGCATGCACCGTCCACATTAAATTCCTCACAGTTTTTAAATTTATCTTGATATGGGCAGGAGTTGGCTGCAAAGAAGAAGAGATCTGATTAGTGGATATGAATCATATAAGCCGTACAATACACAGGGTGGAGAAGAGAGAGTAAACCGCTCAAAATCACAGATACACAAATCCATTTTGGGAATACATTCATGGTAGAGGTTCTCAATACGAGGTACAAACAAACTCTAATACCTTTTGGCAGGATTTGCATTTGGCCCCATCATTAGTTTTATCCAAACAAATAAGAACACCTTTGGCTGCATCCTAACTGCAAATAGGGTTGCCACCTTTTCCAGAACAAAAATCCTATATATTTATCTTTT
Source organism: Xenopus laevis (assembly GCF_017654675.1). Classification (NCBI taxonomy): domain Eukaryota; kingdom Metazoa; phylum Chordata; class Amphibia; order Anura; family Pipidae; genus Xenopus; species Xenopus laevis. The sequence goes on from NC_054379.1 coordinate 160,744,639, forward strand.
TTTCCCTATTAATAACATTGGGATCAACCATCATTTTTACCGGCCAGGCCGGTAAAACCCCGGCCAGATGGCAACCCTAACTGCAAAGCCAGAGCAAGGTGCAAAAAGGCAAAAGATGGGCACAAATAACTTTGTGTTTTTTGTGTTGTGCCTGTAGATCTGCAGAACTGTTGTGTATGGAAGCAATGCAGCAGGTAAGACATGGGGTTATGTAGTTACAGATAGTGATGGGCGAATTTATTCGCCAGGCGCGAATTCGCGGCAAATTTACGCGATTCGCAAAACGCCCACGAAAATTCGGCGTCAAAAACGGGCGTTGGCGTAAAAAAAGGGTGTCAAAAACGAGACTTTTTCGCCGTTTTGCGAAATTCGCAAATTCGCCCATCACTAGTTACAGGTAAAATGTTTGCTTCGGTTACAGTAAACCATAACCACCAATCACTTATTGACTTTTAAAGAGGAGCAAGGCTGGGGAGGAGACTAAGCCTTACTAAACAAATACCAATGAATTCCTAACAACAAGCAGGATAGAGGAATTATATTTGAAGCTGGCGCCACATTTATCCTGCCATAAATGTTTCCACCTGGCTGATATTTTATCAACCTAGCCAGTAAAATACCAGACAAGACAGGGGCCAGTATTACAGATCAACTGGTATTTGCTGGTAAATTTGTCCCCGGCCCACCTCTGATCCACACACAGCCCCAGTGGCATAACTAGAGTGCACTAGACCACCCTGCAAAAAAAACTTTTTAAAGGGGACAGGTGCACTCCAAACTCCTTCCTCCTGCCCCTCCTCTGACCAATTCCCACCCTGTTTCCGCCCTGCCCACATCCTGCATCCACCCTGCCCATGCCCCGCCCCAATTTGCAGCCCACGACCCGCCCTGATTTGCGACCCCCTTCCACGCCGGTAAGAGAGTGGCTGGGGAGGAGGGGGTTTTCTTATAAGCTATAGAGTAGGGATAGGCGAATTTGACCCGTTTCGTTTCGCAAAAAAATTGCCACAGGTGAAATGTTGCAGACGCCCATTAAAGTCTATGGGCATCAAAAAAAATGTTGTCGCGTAGCAAATTTATTTTTTTTGACACATGCTGCCATACAAGTCTATGGGAGTAATTTTTTCGGCGAAACGAGGCAAACTTCGAGTGAATTTTCGAAGTACAAAAATTCGAAGTAATTTTTTGAATACTTCGACCATCGAATAGGATACTACGACTTTGAATTTACATAGACTTCGATTCGAAGTAAAAATTGTTTGAATATTCAACCATTCGATAATCCAAGTACTGTCTCCTTAAAAAAAACTTCGACTTCAATACTTGGGGAATCTTCTACAAACTTTTTCTACGTCTTTACATATCGAATAAAAATCCTTCAATCCTACGCTAAAATCGCTCGAATCGTTCAATCGAATGATTTTTATTCGACCGTAGGATTGCCAAATTCTGTGAAAAAACTTCAAATTCGATATTCGAATTCAACGTTTTTCAATTCGATGGTCGAATTTCAAAGTTTTTTGTACTTCGAAATTCGACCCTTGATAAATCTGCCCCTAAGAGCAAGCTTTTTATACAATTCATTGCTCTCTGCTTAGAATTCCAATAACCAGTCCAGTGATCCTGTTAGACTGTTTTAAATCGATTCAGTACATTTGCTTTTTAATTTGGATCTTTTAATAACTTCCATGGCATTCGTGGTTTTAGAGAAAGTGGGTTTAGTTGCGGTTTCAAAAACCACTAAAATGAGACTTTTGATAAATAGGCCTCAACCCGTCTTCATATTCTTCAACACAAGCAATTTGCAGTCTTCATACACTTAGGGGCAAATTTACCTAGGGTCGAATATCGAGGGTTAATTAACCCTCGATATTCGACTGCCGAATTGAAATCCTTCGACTTCGAATATTGAAGTCGAAGGATTTAGTGCAATTCGTTTGAACGAACGATCGAAGGAATAATCGTTCGATCGAACGATCGAAGGATTTTAATCCATCGATCGAACGATTATCCTTCGATCAGAAAATTGTTAGGAAGCCTATGGGGGCCTTCCCCATAGGCTAACATTGGCCTCGGTAGGTTTTAGGTGGCGAACTAGGGGGGTCAAAGTTTTTTTTAAAGAGACAGTACTTCGACTATCGAATGGTCGAATAGTCGAACGATTTTTAGTTCGAATCGTCGAAGGTCGAAATAGCCCATTCGATGGTCGAAGTAGCCAAAAAAAACGTTTGAAATTTGAACTATTTTTCCTCTATTCCTTCACTCTAACTAAGTAAATAGGCCCCTTATACTAAGCAATAATACAAACCTTTACACATACACTTGTGTTTATCCACTGACTCACAAGCAGCTGAATACTTACTGCAAAGGCCTTTGTCACAGGAACCCCGACAGTCTGCACATCTCAGGCCAGCTTTGTAAGGGACTTTCAAATTGCCTGTGTTCCCCCTAATCCAGTAAGAAAACAGCATTAGTAATCTTTAAAAAGCATGCTACAATTGTATTTTACTTTTTGTATTTTTACTTTCACTTTGTAGAACTTCCCAACCTGTTTCATCCATATTCATTATTTCAGTTTCCAGGTAAAAACCTGAATAACCTGATGACTGTTTGTGCAACAGATGTCTCCAGACACCAAAGAATATACAGGTATGTTATCCGAATTATGGGAAGGCCATCTCCCATAGACTCCAATTTATCCAAATATTTAATTTTTTTTATTTCCTTTTTCTCTGTAATAATAAAACAGTAGCTTGTATTTGATCCCAACTAAGATATAATTAATCCTTATTGGAAGCAAAATCAGCCTATTGGCTTTATTTAATGTTTACGTGATTTTCTAGGTATGAAGATCCACATTACAGAACGATTCCTCATCCTGAAAACCCCAGGGGGCAAATTCACTAAGATGCGAAGTTGCGCCAGGCGCAACTTCGCCGCACTTCGCCGCACTTCGCCAGGCGTAGTTTCGCCAGGGCTCCTCAAAATTCACTAAAATCCGAAGTTGCGCACAGGGGTAGCGTAAGGTTGCGAAGTTGCGCTAGCGTTGATTCGCTATATAAAGCGAAGTTACGCTAGCGAAGGCTAATTTGCATACGGCGCGAAATTCAAATTTCAATGGAGGAACACGTATCTGCACTACAAATGCCTAGAAAACCTTCAAATCTGCAAATAAAAATTTTATTTTGCCCTACACATGTGCCCACTGTCTAGGTAAGTTGCCATGAGTCAGGAAATGTAGGGGGGAAGGAGGGGAGCCCCAAAAAAATTTCGATCTTTTTCAGCCTATCAGCCATCATGTAGAAAACACGCCAGCGTTTTTTTGGGACTTAGAAAAAAAATTGACTTTTTTTTAAACAATCTCTATTGCGCTTCGCCAGGTCTGAGGTGGCGAAGGAAGTCTAGCGTAAAAGGTAGCGTTCAGTACACTGCGCAAGTTAGTGAATTTGCGTAGTTTCGTCGCTAGCGAAACTTCGCCTGGCGTAAGGTTGCGAAGTAACACTAGCGAAACTACGCCAGCGTTCGTTAGTGAATTTTCGCAGTAGCGAAAATGCCAAACGCTAGCGAATTAACGCTAGCGTTCGGCGCTTCGCATCTTAGTGAATTTGCCCCCAGGTCCTGAGCATTCTGGATAACAGGTCCCTTGCCTGTCTTAATTTTATGATTACATTTTAAGCACTCTAAAACTGAATGAATTAAAAGTATTAATAATAAAAGGTTTGGAGTAACCAGTGACGCTCATTTTCATGCGTCTTAGCATTAAAAACGCTTATACTATATGTTCTTGTTGACAGACATAATGTTTCACTTACGCCGGGCAGTAATGACACACATAGGAGTATCTGTATAAGCTCTGAGGGCACTTATGGACATAGCACCCAATCTGGTGTGTTCGGTACCACATCAGCTGTAAATTGGAATAAAAAACAAATAGATATTACATATTATTATTGTATTATATATATATATATATATATATATATATATATAATAGTTCACTTGTAAAATATCTTTTTAAGAACTAAATCTCAACAAATTAGGGTTAAAATGTTGCACACTATATTTTGGCTTTCTGTACGAGTCCAAGGCAACCACAGCCCCTTAGCAGTAAAGATCTGTGTCTCCAAAGATGCCCCAGTAGCTCCCCATCTTCTTTTCTGTTGATTCACTGCACATGCTCTGTGCTGCTGTCACTTACTGAGCTTAGGTGTAGTCTTACAACATACAATTTATTTTGAATATAAAAGTTAGAATATAAGGTTGATTCATAATTAAATCAGATTCTGATTCTCAGAAACCAGCACAATTTGCATCAGAGTTTATCAACCCTGTAGCATCAGTGAGTCGAGAGCCCACTGAGCATGTGCAGTGTCATTGACACTCCTAACAATATTCTAATTAAATACAGAATTCTTTACACAAAATTCGGTATAAACACAGCATTTCTAGTAGGGATGCACCGAATCCAGTATTTGGGATTTGGCTGAATCCCCGAATCCTTGGTGAAAGATTCGGCCAATTACCGAACCGAATCCAAATCCTAATTTGCATATGCAAATTAGGGACAGGAATGGAAAAAGAGTAAAAAATTCTTCTTTTGTCATGAAAAGTAGCGTGATTTCCCTACCCGCCCCTAATTTACATATGCAAATTAGGATTCGGATTCGGTTTGGCCATGCACAAGGATTCGGCCGAATCCAAATCCTGCTGAAAAAAGCCGAATTCTGGCCGAATCCCGAACCGAATCCTGGATTCGGTGCATCCCTAATTTCTAGCCATATTCACTTTAAGTTTTGTTCTCCTTTAAGAGGAAGAGGAGAAGGAGAGGAGACACATTAAAGGACTATTACAAAAACATTTGTTAGTATACATCGAAAAAAAACTACCAAGACAAATTAAACTTTAAAATCACAAAGTGTTTATTAAGAAATAACTTACAGAAACTCCGCTTGAGCTCCTATTCAGAAAGCAAATGTGCAATCCATCGTGCAATGCTCGATTTCACCTCCCTGCCAGGGAGGAAAAATCAAGCGCTGCACGATGGATCATCACTGTGTCGCCTTTACTGACGAGGAGCGGAAGTTATTTCTTAATAAAGGCTTTGCGATTTTAACGTTTAATTTGTCATGTATACCAACAAATGTTTTTAAAGTCTTTTTTGATGTTACTGGTCCTTTAATAATCTGCAAACATGGGGGAGTATGAGTCACTATCAGATTTTGGGAGGGGAAATGCAAAATTAGCTTGAGGTTGTTCATATATATGAAGCATGTAGAAATTATATTTGGGATGACGTGTGATTCGCTGAAGTGGCCCATGATGGCAGATGTTCTAGACAATTTATTTGCCAAGCCATCCCTTCAACAGACTGTTCTTATTTTGTATCTTGCCACTTGGCTTATAACTATAGTCAATTAAAATACCAACTTACCTGTGTATAGTGTCCTATCTCCAGCCCAGGCCTTTTGCCTCCTTTTCCATATACAAAATCCTCACGTTCGCTGAAGAATGCGTTAATAACATCCTCCCATGCGGTTTTAAATGTTGAAAAGTACAAGTTTTCCCCACAGCGGAACTCTACAAAATGTACACAAGTAATATTGCAGTTTTATTATGTAAGATATATTACACAGAAGTAATATGTTTTATTTCACGTTTCAAAAATAGACATTATGGGGCAAATTTACTCAAGGTCGATTATCGAGGGTTAATTAACCCTCGATATTCGACTGCCGAATTGAAATTCTTCGACTTCGAATATCGAAGTCGACGGATTTACCGCAATTCGTTCGATCGAACGAATCATTGAATACGAAGGATTTTAATCCATCAATCAACGATTTTTCTTCTACCTAAAAAAGCTAGAAAAGCCTACGAGGACCTTCCACATAGGCTAACATTGACTTCGGTAGGTTTTAGGTGGCAAACTAGGGGGTCAAAGTTTTTTTTTAAAGAGACAGAACTTCAACTATCGAATGGTCGAATAGTCGAAAGATTTTTGGTTCGAATCGTTCGATTCAAAGTCGTAGTCGAAGGTTGAAGTAGCCCATTCGATGGTCGAAGTAGCCAAAAAAACCATTCGAAAATCAAAGTATTTTTTCCTCTATTCCTTCACTTGAGCTAAGTAAATGGGCCCCTAAGGGGATTATTTACTAAACTCTGGTCAGTTTTTTTGGGCAAAACTTAAATTTTTCAGGTTTTTTTTTTTAAACTTGATTTTTTCGAGATTTATTAAAGCACGTTGCAGCCAGCATCTGAAAATCCCCCATCTCAGACCTGTCATGGTTATGTATAAGTCAATGGCAGAGGTCCCTATCCTATTTTGAAGTTTCTGTGGTCTGTGCTGGAATTAACCCAAAAATTCAACCACTTTGGGCTTTTCAGGCAAAAATTCATAAAATTCAGCCTTTTTGGGAAAAAGTCTGAAACAGTTGAGTGACTGTACGATTCTGGTTTTCACTCAATTGTATCACATTTTTATCCAAACTGATTAAATCAAGATTTTTTTTAATAATAATAATAAATAATGTAAAATCGGGTTTGGGAGTTTGGTTGTGGTTTTTTTATTTAAAAAAGTAAATAACCCTCATCATACACTGACAATACAGGGCAGATTTATTACAAATCAAATTTAACCTTTTGCAGTAATTTGAGAGAATTGCTGCAACAATGAAATATTTTCAAATTTGAGTTTCACAAACTCAAATTTTGGAGCTTGATCAATCATAAAATTATCTCATCAATTTGAATTAAAATGGCACAGCACTTCTATAGAAGTCAAATGGAGCTGTATTTTCAAGATTCAAGCTATTTTATAAAATATCAAAATTGTTTTTGATGTTGAATTTAAAAAGAAAATTCACAAATGAACACAATAAGGTTTTTTTGAAACATTCTAGCAGTCGAATAAAAATTGTGATCACAAAAAAAAAATTGATTGAATATATTAGGGAATTTCCTTTCCTGATCACATTTTAGAAATAAATCTTGAATTCAAAAATTAGTAAATTGGCCTCGCCATGTACCTGTATGGTCAATAATGCAGTATTTTTTTTCAAAATAGATGTATTATACATACATGCTATAAAGATGAAAAAATTACTGCATTTGTGAGGTAGTACCGATAGTTTAGCAGGTGACAACTGGGCATTCATGTGATGAAAATGTGAGTGTGTTTGCGTGGCCATTACTAAATAAATGCATTTCCTAAGGTAAAAACTTTATTGGGGGTGCACCAAGCTTGCATATCCTATAGACCTATGATGGCCAACACACAGTAGAATGGTTTCACTTACTAGACGTCACCCGGATTTCCTTTGGGCTGTGATTCTGAAGGCATAATTTTGCCCACTTTTCTGCAGTTTTTGCAGCTTCTTTATTCCAGTGCTAGAAAATGTAATATTTTAATTATTACCTCGAAAATGTTATCATTGCAAATAATTGTAATAATTATAGAACATACCTATTGCAAAAATAGGATTTTACTAATAGACTGCTATTGAATACTGACACATTCGATATTGTGAAACCAACAACCAATTATTCAGAGATTGACTGGGGTAATGGGGTTGCCAAGTCAGAAAAAGCTGAATGACAACTTTTTATTTCAGTTAGTTCAGGAACCTTCTAAGAATAACTCTCTTTTGGACCTTGTAATAACTAATAATACTGAACTCATCTCTAACATTTGTGTGGGTGAGGGGCATTTAGGGAATAGTGATCATAACATGGTCTCCTTTGAGATTCTGTTGCAGAAGCAATTCTATAAGGGAGGAACTAAAACACTAAATTTCAGACGTGCAAACTTTGACAGTATAAGGGCATCTCTGCAACATATTAAGTGGGAAATGCTTTTCACAGGGTTAAACACAGAACAAAAATGGGAAGTCTTTAAAAATGCTGCTTAATAAATATACTTGTCAGTATATTCCACTTGTAAGCAAGGAACGTCGTTGCAAAGCAAAACCTTTTTGGTTCAATAGAAGTGTTGGTGTTGAGGTGGGTAAGAAAAGACCTGCTTTTAAGGCTTTCAAGTTAGCTGGGACAGTCGAATCATTTATAAGGTTAAAGGAGGCCAATAAATAAGACAAGCTAAAATTGAGATGGAAAAGTGTATTGCAGCAAGGAATAAAAAGAATTCAAAATTATTTTTTAAATATGTAAATAGTAAAAATAATTCTGAAAAATTCTGATTCTGAACTATTTTTTGTATGTTAACACAAATGAAGAACCAGCTAATGAAGGTTTCCTTCTTAATAGTTTCAATTATATTAATACAACCAGGGGCAGATTTACAAAGCTCGAGTGAAGGATTCGAATTAAAAAAACTTCGAATTTCGAAGTGTTTTTTTGGCTACTTCGACCATCGAATGGGCTACTTCGACCTTCGACTACTACTTCGAATCGAACGATTCGAACTAAAAATCGTTCGACTATTTGACCATTCGATAGTCGAAGTACTGTCTCTTTAAGAAAAACTTCGACTCCCTACTTCGGCAGCTAAAAGCTACCGAAGTCAATGTTAGCCTATGCGGAAGGTCCCCATAGGCTTGCCTGTGATTTTTTGATCGAAGGATATTCCTTCGATCAATGTATTAAAATCCTTCGAATCGTTCGATTCGAAGGATTTAATCGTTCGATCGAACGAATAATCCTTCGAACGTTCGATCGCAGGATTTGCGCTAAATCGTTCGACTTCGATATTCGAAGTCGAACGATTTTAGTTCCTAGTCGAATATCGAGGGTTAATTAACCCTCGATATTCGACCCATAGTAAATCTGCCCCCTAATGTTGCATGGTTCACACACAAGGAAATTCAAAAAAGACTAGAACATGTTAAGATAAACAAAGGTCCGGGACCAGATGGCATTCATCCCAGGGTACTCAAAAAGCAAAGCTCTTTATTTGACAAACCTCTTTACTTAATTTTTCAGGATTCTTTGAGGTCTGGCATGGTGCAGAGAGACTGGTGCATTGCTAATGTGGTGCCGCAATTTAAAAAGGGATCCCGTTCTCAGCATCAAAACTATAGGCCAGTTAGTCTGACAGCAGTGGTAGAAAAACTTTACGAAGGGGTATTAAGGGATAAGATAATTGATTTCATTGCAAATCATAATACTATGAGCTTGTGCCAGTTTCAAGTTTTAGGCATGATAGATCTTGCCAGAATAATTTAATTTATTTTTAAATATATTTTGGCATTTTTACAGCAGTACAGCACTTGTACTTCTTACCATTTTCAGCATGTTTGTTGCTGGTGGATCCACAGAGCTTCTTAATATATTATGAGTATTGACAATGATATCTTGAATTTTTTTATTTTTCGTTGATAGAGCAGAAAATGAAACAGTTTTCTAAAAAAAAAAAAAAAAAAAAGATTGAAGTGCCAGATTATTGAAATAAGCCCTTTGGAATTAAAATGTCAATGGATACTTACCATCTTTTTTATATTTTCTTGTTTAATATCAACTGGGCGTCCACCAATAGATCTATATAATCTCATAGTTCTGTTTACTAATGTCCTGTTACATTCTATATCCTGACATCCCAGCACTTCATTCTTTAACATTAAGAAGAAAAGTATGTTATTATAGATTCATTCCGTGATTTTTTTCCCCTTAAATATACCTAGCCAAAAAACTGAATGTAAAATTGTTCAGCCCACTCTTATTTGGGCCTAATTTCAGTAATCCGAAATTTTCTGATTATTTTAATCTAAAATGTCTGACCAAGATATAATCCACGATTGGACCTTATTTATTAGTAAAAAAAAAATCCCGATTTAATCAGATCGGGGACAAACATGAAAAAATTGAAAACAAAAATCCAAAAAGTCAAAAAAAAAATCAACTTTTTCAAGTTTTTGGCATTAGGACTTTGATAAATACTTTATGCAATTACATTTTACATTTAGTTTTCATGATATCAGCAGTTTTACACTTCTAATATTAATCCAATTAAAACAGGAGCACCATCTGCTTTTCTGTCTGGGTAGCCATCTGAGATCTTACAATGTTTCCAAGCGTTAATCTCCAATGGAAACTGCAAGTGGAGACTTTAAATCATTTTACATTGAATTATTCAATGGAAAGCAAAATATGTAACTGTGGTTTTCAATATATCGTATTGGATATAAAACAAAATAACTGACTTTTGCACAAATTCTGCATGTAGAGAGACATGATGTTTATTTTGAGCTCTAATACATCTTCTAGGCAAAAGGAGCCCCCCTATAAGATATATTGGATCTAACTAACAATGAATATCTGACACCCAAC